>NC_056726.1:1622172351-1622247351 GCF_019279795.1 Protopterus annectens
AAAATCCCACACACACTCACTCACTCTCATGGAAATACACAATTACACACTTTCATGCATGTTTCAACACTTGCACAAATACACACACACAGATGCACAAACACACACACACACATGCGCATCCATGTCTCTGCAGTACTTATCAGTACTATAACTATTCTCCTAGGAGTGAAGGGGTGAAAAGCATCAAAACACAGCATTTATGGTTCTTTTTTTCTCCTACAGAAAATCTGTTTTGGGATATTGGGACTCTGAATCACATTGCCGAGTTAATCAGGAGCAATAAATATTTCCAAAGGAGGAAACATGACTAATTAGCATTAGTCACTCCCCTACACTGTTGCAATACTATACGACTTCATGAATTAGACTGCTGTCTGTACAACGGTCCCCACAAGGGTAAAACCAGGGTAGCAGAGCAGTCTCTTAACTGGAATCTCTGCTTACTGACATGGCACCATTAGCCACTAGTTTGACACAGTGTTGTGTGCTGCCTTTGAGGTCTCAGACATAGGTGCAGAACACCTTGTGGTTGTCTTTAGCCTGGGAGGCTATACTGACCTCATAATTGGCCTCTTTGCACTTAGTCTTCTGAGTTTCCTGTTTAGTTTAATCAGAGATCTCCTATCGCTATGGGAATTGTTCTTCCTTATTTTAACCATGAGTTTTTTTTCTTTTATTATATGCCCTTATGGATTCCATCAATGTGTATTGTTTTAGGTTCATAGGTGTTAACCTAGTAAACAACTACAAAGGCCTTTTTAAGCCTAGTTCTTTTAAATGTCCTTTAAAGAAGTAATTACCTTAGTTGAGAAGTGATAATGTACAGGAATTTGTCATCTGTGATATCACATTCTTGAGTCAATTAAATATTTCTGTTTAATACAAGACTAAAGAGTAGTGCTACCTTATAACTATATAAAATGTAAACATACTCTCTGTGTTTATGAAAAGAAATCTTTATATGCTTATTTTATCTCTTAACACAATGCTAATACCATCTGCTATACAAGACTTGGGGAAAAAAAAGGACTGGGAAAAGTGTAGCCTGCATAAATCACACAAACAAATGCCTGAAGTAGAAAAGATCTAAAAATGTCCTTCATACAACATAGCTGGGGTTAAACTATTCCTGGCGCCATAAAGTCTGTTCCTCGAATTTTACCTTAGAACTAGCCAGTGTTTTAGTTTTAGCAATCAAATCTGTTTCTTTGAGCTCAGCACTTGTTCAGAACTCGTTGTAAGCACTAAATAAGCTACAAATTACTACAGCACTCAACTTCCCTCACCTGTATAGAGGAAAACAGTTTTTAGTACTTAATAAATAAGCACCTATCCAGGCATGTAAGGGTCAGCTCCCGTTGTTTTCTCCTGTCTACCTGATGCATCTGGGCATCTTGGGGCAATGCAGCATTTGCCTCATATACACAGACAACCCTCTCTTCCTACCACCCAGCACTACAACCTCTGACAGATGCACTTATATAGCCAAACTAGAAGCAAAACTCTCTTCACCCAAGACTGGACTAGACATTCAAGAGGAGAAGGTAAACACTTGCACCACACCACACTCATCACATAGTCCCTCAAAACCTATACCATCACAACACATATATAGAAACAAAACACACAAGTATATACACGGAGGCTCTCAATAAAAATCTGCCGAAGCAACAGGGATCTCCAAAGCAGAAATGCAAGCAAACTCCACCCTCCCAACACAACTCAAATGACACATAGCCCACAATCTCAGTGTGCCACTCAACCACAGCGTATAAGGCATAACAATGTGCCAAACACTCTAGTCATAGCTGACTCTATATTCAAGCACACTGATGTTCCACTCATCAGGCTAAACAAGGAGAAAGTTACTGTCAGTTGCCTGTCTGGTGCCAGGATCTGCCACATAATGCACGCACTCAGGTCACTCCACAAGTACAAATTTGACTGTCATTGTCCATGTTGGTGTGAATGGCCTGAGATGTACCTCCCTGGACTACATGGAGGAGCTGTCCGATCTTGTAGCCCAGGCAGGTATGACCCTAGCCCTGAGTAGCATCCTGCCATCAGTCAGAATGATACCACAGTGCAAGGACAAAATGATTGAGTTCAACAACTGGCTAAGCTTCTGGTGTCATTCTAAGAGGATCCAGTATCTGTCTGCACGGGATGACATGATCGACAGACCACGATGCTTGCCAGTGATGGCCTGCATCTGTCGCCCTTGGGATTCCAGATACTGGCTAAGGCTCTTGCCACCCCTATAGTGCCTTTTTTAGGTAAGGTTCAAATGGCAAATTCACCACCATAACAGGTACAAGCAAGCAAAATCTGAGGGTAATGCTACTCCATGCTAGAAATCTAAACCTCAAAATGTACTCACTTGAGACACTCCTTAAAATGAGAACATCAACATCTGTGCAGTGACAGAGAACTGGTTCAAAGCTCCAGAGAGCACCCCTGCATTACTAGGCTATAATTCATACACACCTTTTGGCCACCTAACCTGGACCAAAACACTAAAGGTGGAGGCATGTCCATATTCATTAAGGATATCCACACCTCCAGGCGAGTTGCTCAGCATAATGCATCTGAGATTATCCAAGTGCAACTAACTCTGGGCAAGACCGCAATAAAATTGTAGCTTCATACAGATCCCCCACCATGCCCCAAGGATTCCCACTCCTTATTTCCCAATACACTGAAAAATATTAGGGTAAAATCTAACACCCTAATAATGGGCGATTTCAATTACCCCACCATTAACTGGGAAAAGTACTCATATACCAACTCTTTTGCTCAATGTTTTCTGGAATTCATAAATTCCAATGCCTTAGATCAACTTATCCACACCCCCACCAGGGGCAGCAATATCCTAGACCTAATCATTACCAACATGGGCAACCAGTGCTTCACACCAGAGGTCACTTCCTCGTTGGTCAGATCCGATCACAAGCTAATCACCCTAGACATCCACATCCCGCACCTACCCCCCATTAGGGAAACCACCGTAAAAAATTTCTCCAAAGCCAACTTCACGCTTCTTAAGACAGAAGTGGCAAACTTCACAACACCCATGCAGATGGTCAATAGAGGTACAACTGCTGAATCCTACACAAATGCACTTTATAAGCAGTTACATGAGTGCATGAATTGTGCAATCCCTAACAGAATTAAGATGCTATCCTCCAAAAAAAGGAAGCCAGTCTGTTGGTCCCCTGCCATAAACAAACTCCACAACAGAAGAAAGAAACTGTTGCAAAAAAGAGTAAAATCCCATGATTGGAGGAACTCCCTGGTCAGCCTCAGTAAGAAGCTGAGATCCCTCATAAAATCCTCCAAAGCTAGTTACAAAAACAAAATCACGACTGATTCTAAAGGCAACCACAAAGCAGTCTATAGCTATGTCAAGAATCTCAATTGCAATGCTCAGATCTGCTCTGAGTTACAGCACAATGGCACTAAATATACAGAACCAATTGATATTGCCAACATCCTGGTAAATAGGTTTGGTGCTAACTTTACCCCCCTCTAATCCCCTAAAGGGCCCATCTCTATACCAGAAGAATGCAAAGTTCCTGTAATCACTGCTGTACAGGTAAAAGCTACACTCTCCAAAGGCAAGAACACAGCATCCATGGGACCTGGCAATATCCCAGGCTGCATTCGACATGAACTACAGAATGAACTGGCACCCCATCTAAGCACCATGTTCACTCATAGCCTCACCTCAGGCTTTGTGCCTACTGAGTGGTGCACAGCGACGGTTATCCCACTCCACAAAGGGGGAGCTACCACGGACCCCGGGAACTACCGGCCCATTAGCCTGATGACCCTGGTCTGCAAGGCTATGGAACGTATCATCATGGAACTTATAAACAATGACATTGGTAATCTCAAACTCTGGACCCCACCCATTTTGGATTTGTAAAAGGCAGATCATGTCTCCTAAACCTGATAGACTTCTTTGAAGTGGTCACCAAAGCCGTAGATGAGGGTAAGGTGGTTCACACAGCCTATCTTGATCTCGTCAAGGTTTTTGACACCATCCCCTCCTCTGGAATTATAAATAAATTCACTAAACTAGGTATAAATCCCTATGTCACAAGATGGGTTGCCAACTGACTCACTGACATAACCCACACTGTGAATCCAGCTTCAGAACAGTGACAAGTGGAGTACCACAGTGTTCAGTCCTGGGTCCTCTCCTGTTTGGTATCTACTTCTCTGAAGTACAAGCTAACACAGAAGGTCTTTGGCTAATTAAGTTCATAGATGACTGCAAACTAGGAGCCATAATCAAAACTCCTAACAATGTGGACATCCTACAAAAGGGCCTCACTGAGACAGATGCCTGGTGTTAAAGCCATGGCCTCAAACTTAATGCCAAAAAGTGCATTGTCATCCCCTTTGGTAAAAACTCTGTACCAATGAACTACCACATAGGCGGTAGTCTACTTAACACCAAAAGTGTGATAAGAGACCTTGGGACACAGGTGGATGTTAGTCTCTCCTTTGATAATCACACCGCCACTGTAGTCAGGAAATCCTTCTACGTGGCACACCTCATCACAAAAGATTTCTCATCCAGGAAAAAAAGAGGTCCTTGTTCCCCTCTACTCGTCACTCATTAGACCCATTATAGAATACATTATCCCTTTTGGTATGTACCTCACAAGACATCTACAACAAGTGGAAAGTCCTCAGAAATACCTCACAAAGAGGATTGCCAGCCTCAAACAGATGCCCTATGTAGACTGTCTCAAAAAACTCCAGCTTTACTCCGTCACATATCGCCTACTCAGAGGCGATCTCTGCCTAACATACAAAGCTATGTCATACCCAGAGCTGTTTGACATGCTCCACTTAAAGAAATCCCAATCCCTCCGAGCTACACGCTCTAGGGACGTAAACCTTGTCACCACAATAAACAGAACATGCTGGAGGGATAGATTCCTGTCCCAGAGACTTCCCATACTCTGGAACAAACTATTTATTTATTTTATTTATTTATTTCAGTTTGATGACCGGGGAGGTCCACTGGGCTCAGGAGCCCATTTTCAGTGGAGGCCCGGGGAGAAAAGCTCCACATTACATAGTAAACATTAAATTTTCAGATTAAAGTTACAATTCAAGATGCAGATACATTAAGATAAGCAAATTGCAGTTCATATTGAGGATGCAGATACATTATAAAATCAGAGACATGATCTGGTACATTGGTTACTTAACATATGTGTCATATGTTGAGATGACATTTTTCAGTGGTTATATATAATTTGTGTTTTGTTTAGGCAGTTATGGCAGAACAAGTACAAATGATAGGGAGAGGAGAAAAGGGAGAGCAAACTATATACAATATATACAAAATGTGCATGTGATAACACTGAAGAGTGAGTCATTTCCAGGGGAGTTAAGTAGTAGGCAAAGGGGAAGTAAGGAAAATACAATTTAGAATGGGGAGCGAAGAAGGTTGGGTGGGCAAAGTGCAACTGCACTTCCAGTTAGAGAAAAAGGAGGAATGGAGATGGGTTTTGAAGTTATTAAAGTTTTCAATAGTTCATAGAGAAGGAGGGAGAGAGTTCCATTTTATGGCTAAGGAGAAGGATAGGAGGTGCCGTCCAGCAGGGTGGTTTGGTTTGAAGACAGTGATAAGGTTTAGGTGAGAAGATCTAAGTGGCCTGTTAGGGGTGTATGGTTGTAGGATGTTGAAAAGAGCAGGGCATATAGTAGGGTTAAATAATAGCCAATGGACAGTAGTAAGTTGGAAATAGTCGAGGTGGTTGGGAAGTTCTAGCCAGTTAAATAAGTGGAGGGTAGAGCAATGGTGGGAGGAATATTTGGCTTTTATGGCAAATTTGGAGATTTCATTGTAACAACTTTCCATTTTGGAAGAGATGAAGGCAGATAAGTTAGTTAGTGTAGGGGCACCATACAATAGAGAGGGGAGAAGGTAGGTAGTGGAGAGGGTTTGTCTAGTAGAAGGAGCGAGATAGTGGATGTTTCTGTAAAGCAGGCTGAGATTTTAATGTGTTTTCTTGATGTTTAGTTGAATATGGGTGTCAAATTTTAGATGTTCATCTAGAGTAACCCCAAGTAGTTTGGCATAGGGGACGATTTCTATAGTAAAATTGTTGTGACTTCTAATTTGGAAAGAATTTTTATCAAGAGGGGAGGATTTTGAGGGTGTGAAGAGTAGTATTTTGGATTTTTTAGCATTTATAGATAGATGGTTTTGCAGCATCCAGTCCTCAATGGCGGAGAAGGCAGTTTGTGTGTATGATTGAAGTTCTGGGAGGTTGGTGGCATAGCAGATTAAAGTGGAGTCGTCAGCATATTGTACTATTTTAGTATTTGGGATGGCAGAGTGGAAATCATTGACAAAGATATTAAGCAACATTGGGCCAAGAATGGATCCTTGGGGAACTCCAGTAGGAGTGGGAAGGACGTTTGAGGTGCCTTTCCTCCATTTTACAGCTTGAGAATTGTCTGATAGGTAACTTGAAAACCAGGACAGGGTATTGTGAGAAAGGTTTAGATTAGCAAGGTGGCTGAGGAGATGTGTATGGGAGATTGTGCTGAAAGCCTTGGAGAGGTCTAATAAAACTATAGAAACTATTTTTCCAGAGTCGCGGGCATGGTTGACTATATCTAGGAATGAAAGAAGAGCAGTAATAGTGCTATGGCCAGGGTGGAAACCATGTTGGGTTTGAGAGATGCGACGGTTTATGGTTAGGAAGGGCATTAGTTGGGTATGAATGCATTTTTCCAATATTTTTGATATTGGGGAGAGGATAGCTATGGGGCGAAAGTTTGAAGTATTATTATTTTTACCGCCTTTGTGGAGAGGATGTATAAAGGCAGCACGCCAAAGCTTGGGGACATAAGATTCTTGTATGGATCTGCTGATTAAGATGCTAACGGGGAGGGCGATGCTGTCTGCAGCAATTTTTAAGAAGTTAGAAGGAATGTTGTCTGAGGCATTGGAGCATGGTTTCAGCTTGCTGAGGTGTTTTTTATGTAGGAGGTTGAAAATGGTTTAAGTTCAAAGGTAGGGGGAGAGTTAGGTTTATAGGGTGGGGTATTTGGGAAGGACTTAGTTCAGCTATAGAGTTAATAAAGAAGGAGTTGAATAGAGAGGCAATTTCTGAATCAGTCTTAGTAGTGTCAGGGCAAGGGTTGTTTTTGGTGCCTAGGCTAAGGAAAGAGTTGATGGAGTTCCAGAATTGTTTGGGGTTATTGGAGTGGTTGGCTTGGAGTTTCATATAGTGGGATTGTTTGTCTTTGATTATATGTCTTTTGCTGAGGTTGCGGAGTTGCTTATATTTAAGAAGGGTTTCAGGATGTTTATTGTGCTGAGAAAGTTTCTAGCATTTATCTCGTTGTTGTATAAGTATTTTGGTTTCCTTAGTTAGCCATGGTGCAGGGTTGGGTTTGACTCTTATAGATCTTGGAAGAGCTTGGGTATTAAGTACATTTAAGAAGGTGGAGCTGAAGTAATAGACGGCATTATCTAGAGGAAGTGTTTTTAGATTATTCCAGTTAGTTTGTTTGAGGGTGTTAGAGAAGGTTGTAGGGTTGAAGTTTGTAAAGTTATGATTATGTATATATTGGTGCTGGTAAGGGGAGGAATGGATTGCTCAGTGGATGAAGGCAGGCTGGTGGTCACTAATAGAGTCAGGAAGGATGCCTGAGTCTAAGATGCTGTTAGGGTGGGTAGCTAGGATCCAGTCCAGAGTGGATCCAGGAGGAATGGTTTTGTTGGGTCTGGTGATAGAGTTAGTAAATTGAGTAAAGTTGAAGAGACTGACAGATATGGCAGGGTTTTGGTTGTTAATTTTGTTCCAGTCTAAGTTAACGTCACCTAGAATGTAGGTCTCTAGGTTAATATTAGTTGAGGCCCATTGGAGGATTTCTTCTAAAGTAGTGGTGTTGTTACCTGGGGAATACAGAGGGATATGATGCAGATACTTTTATGATTATTCTACTATTCTATCTACCTATCTATATCAAACAAAGCTCCTCATTAGCACTTTTCAAGAAAAATCTTGATGACTGAACGGGATAGAAGAAATTCGCCCCGGGGATTGCTTCTGTGGCTCTGCTCGACAGGGGCACAGGAAAATAATTTTCTTGGGTGGCGAAAGCCAGAGTATCTTTTTGGCTAGGGTTATATAGGCCCTAGGGCCAATAGCCTAGTACCTACCTATGAACCTATGAACCTATTGCATCCAGTTATAAAAAGTAAACAAAGTACGATACTGGGGGGGGGGGCAAGACTATCAAAAGCTGCTTGGCTGTCTGCGCTTTGTAGACCTCATTTTCTCAAATCATGATTCCATTTCCTCCAGGATGTTTCGAGTTCATTGTGCAACTATTTTGACCTTTCTTTGAGCAGCTTTAAGCAATTCAACTGCTTTCTCATGATGTTCCCCTTTGACACTCACTTTCTTTACAGAAAGAAGTTGGACTCCTCGTTTTAACCCTCCATGCCTGTCTGCACTGCCTCCTGGAATGACACATGAGATGTAAATAGCAGAATTCTGCGCTTTTCCACCCATTATGTTATATGCAAGATTTTCTTCCATTTTAGGTAATTCAATGACTCTGGGATGTGAATATCCTACACTGGCAGCAAATCCTGCTACTGTTGCATTGGCAGATGCATCAGGTCTCACGTCTTGGCTACTACTGATGTCTATAGTTTCATATACGTGCTCATAAACCTCTCATACAGCATTGTAAAATTCACTGTGAAAGACTCTTTGTAAAGCTTGTAGCTTCTGTGGAGGCACTTCTCCACTCCATTGCAACCTCTCCAATAGTTCAATTGCCCTGGAAATATCTTTCTCACAAATCTAACAGGTTCACCCATTGCGGCCATGTCTGTCAGCTCTTTACATCTTTCTTTTTTGCAACTCTCCCTTAACAGGCAAGAAATGATGTAAGTAAGTAAAGGACTTGCCCTGCACAGATAGTGTTTGAAAGAAATTATAACTAAACTTGTCAGCAGAGTTGCAATGTGAAATCATTTTTTGACCATTAATAGGTTGAATATTGAGTTGACTGGTTTCCTTCAAATGAGAAAACTAAGTTGGAACACTGTCTCTCCCATGAAGACAGTCATTTTTAAAGTTTGTTTTGGGTTTACTTCTAGCCCAAAATAAAGGAATGGAGTCAGTAGGTATGAATAAAAGCCTGCAAGTTTCTTTGTCTTTGGTGAAGGCTGTAGAAGAAGTAGGCCTTTTAGAATTAGTGCACTGCCCCAGTTATCAAACAAACAATAAATAAGGAAGAATACTCTCCTTTAAGTCCGCTAACATTTAGTTTTTTGATTACTCCTAAACAATATTCACTGAGGTCTGCAGGTATCCAGCACTGAATACTTTCATATCAGCCAGATAAATTCTTATGTATAAATTATTGCCAAAATAAGAATGTTAGAGTGCTAAACAAACCTCCGGTCTCCATGGCTGATGGCTTGTTACAGAAATAATGTATTCTACTACATGACTGTCCTGTAAACTTAAGCAGTGAGCAGGTAATGCCCTGCCACAAATAGGACAGCAGAAACACTTTTGTGCTCTTTATTTTGTGTGAAACATCTGACTTCTTAGTAGGGTGAGACTTTTGTTACCACTTACATAAGTTTTAGGAGCAGCTGTGCAGAGTGATTGTTCTATGTACTATCAAATGGAATTTTAATTTATTGACTAGTCCAGTGTTCTAAAAACTGAAATATTAATTTGTTGATTAGAAAAGTGCCCTATTAACTAGGATATTCATTTATTGGTTAGTCCAGTGTCCTGTCAACTGGAATATTAAATTATTGATTAGTCCAGTGTCCTCGCAATTGGAATATTCATTTATTGATTAGTCTTTAAGATATGCAGGGTAAGCATGTTAGTAGTCACATCTAGATGCATACCTATGAATAATGATGAGGGAACTTGGCCAAAGGACAGTGTGTGAGTATTGTATAGAAAAGCATAAATTTTATTTTTCCTTTTTTCATCAAATTTCTTTCATTGTCATATAAGCTGTTTAATATGCAGTATTCCAATTCAAATATAAATGGCATATTACACTTCAAAGTCAGTCAGGAAATGTTATTTATGTCCTGGAAATCTTTGATGTTCTCACATTTATGTTTGCACACTCCTTGCAGCTGCACCTATCTATGCTATGCCCCTTAACATCAAACAGCTTGACCCACTGACCCTATGTCAGCTCCATCTTGCTGTCTGTTAGTGCCAACCACATGGAATCACTTTTCCCTTTATCTCTTTATTTCAGATATTTCTAACATTTTTTTATTGCCACTGATGTCATGGATAGTAGGGAACAAATGTTTTAAATACAAAGTTTTGTATCTACGGACAGATTTCGAGGCCCTAGCACATACCATCCCAACAAGACCATTGTACTCAATGATGGTCTAGTCAGTGCAGATTACAAAGAGGTGAGGATTTTTTTAGATCTGGAAAAATACCCTTTGAGATGAGCTGTTCAAGGTAAAAGGATTTCCAAATGACTGTTGCAATGTGATGGTCAGATATGAGGGAGTTGTCCACCCAGGTGCCTAGGTCTCTTACAACCTTTACATTTTGAAGTTGTGTGTTATCTACACTATAATTTAGAGGTAGGAGGTATTTATTAAATGTTAAAATGCTGTACCTTTTGCATTTAGTTTAAGCCTATTTTGACACACCAGCTATTGACAAGTGTAAGCTACTGTTGTAGTACCAATATGTCAGAGAAGGAATTGATAACTCCCAGCTTATAATCATCCCCAAATGTTAACCAAGTATCTTCATTTGATAAGAAGGGATATGAGAAACCGATACCAAATAGCAGAGCTCCCACCTCAGACCCCATAGGAGCTTCACTACTTCCCATCATGCACTGCAAGGATGCAGTCCCTACTCTTAATGCTTGAGACTTCTCCATAAGTCATTTGGCTATATACCTATCCACATATGGGTTGGTTTTGATCTCTTTTAGATTTTTTATTATATTTGCATGTGGTAGGATACTGAATGCCTTGTTAAGGTGTAAACAGCTTGCCCACAGTGTAGGGCCTAAATAACCATGTAAAAGAAGTTCATATGATTCCTTACACAAAATCTATGTTTGAGGTCAGTGGTGGGGCCACACTGTGGGCCAAAGCCATTGGCTAAACTCAGGCTGAATAGGATGATAAGAAACATCCAGCAACCACCACAGCAATGGGCGTACAAAATTTATTCCGGAGATAAAACTGGATAAGAGCATTCACACAGTGCGTGCTTAATCAGATCCATACAACAACTAAAATAACCATGTTTAAATCACATAAAATTATAAAAAACAGCCAATAAAAAATGATCAATTAACTCACTGATGAGAGCTATGTTTCCCCAAGGCATGTTTTAAAGGCATAGTAACCTTAATACAGAAGAGGTAATAAGAGATCTGGGGACCCAGGAAGATAGTAATCTCTCCTTTGACAATCATATTGCCAAAGTAGTTAGGAAATCCTTCTATGTGGCCCATCTAATTACTAAAGGGTTCGCATCTAGAAATAAAGAGGTTATAGTGCCCCTCTACTCGTCACTCATCAGACCTATCATAGAGTACAATGCCCCATTTGGGATGTACCTCAAAAGACACTTCCAACAGCTGGAAAGACCACAAAAGTATCTCACCAAGAGGATTACTGGCCTCAAACATATGTCCTATACAGACCGACTGAAAAAATTCCAGCTGTACTCAGTGGCATATCGCTTACTCAGAAGTGATCTCTGCCTGACTTACAAAGCCATGTCCAACTCAGAATTGATGGACATGCTCCACCTAAAGAAATCCAAGTCACTGCGAGCCACTCACTCTAGTGAGCTAAACCTCACCACAACAATAAATAGAACATGCTGGAGGGATAGATTCCTGTCACAGACACTCCCCATGCTTTGGAACAAAATTCCTAACTACATTAGGCAGAGCCCCTCACTAACACTCTTCAAGATAAACCTTAACGTGTGGATGGGAAACAGAAAATACACCCCTGGGATCACTTCATTGGCTCTGCTTGACAGAGGCTCAGTTAATTAATCAACGGGGCAGCAAAAGCTGACACACTCTGGCTAGGCTTATAAATGCCCTGGGGCAGATAGCCTAGTACCTACCTATGGACCTATTAATTCCCAGTGTTTTATCTGCTTGTATCCTAGCTAGCCATTCCACCTCAGCTAATCCCACTCTATTGTTTAAATCACCTCCCCTCTTACTCACTGGAACTAACTGCAGCACTGTAAACTCAAACATATGTCCTTCATTAACAGAAATATGCTTAGCTAAAACATTAAGGGAGTTCCCATTCCTAATATCACATAAATTCTGAAGTATACACTCCTTGAGCATCCAAATGGTCTTTCCTATATAAAACAAGGCACATGATCTGCAGCTTGCCAAATAAACTAAATTTGTAGACTTACAATCAGCAGAAAAGTGAAAGAAAATGTTTGGTTGATAAGGGGATGTGTAAAAGCGTTTGTCTTAGAAATATATGAACATGCCCTGCAGATCCTGCATGGAAATGTACCATGCCTACCGGATACCTCTCGTGTAGCATGCCTGGTATTATAACAAACTTGCCTTTTTAAAGACAAATTATTCTTAAATGTATAGCTGGGACTGTCACCTACAATAGCTCTAATCTGATCAATGGATGCTAGAATGGGCCAATATTTGCTCGCAATATCACATACTTTATGGATATTACTACTGTAAGTGAGAGGTAATCTCAGGGTGTCTTTCTGTTCTGGTCTATGCACCATCCCTGTGCCATATTCTTCAGCTGTTCTATGAAAACATGGTTTCCCTGTGATACCCCACAGATCATTAACTTCTGATATAGCTCTAATTAGATCATGCTGCTTATACCCTCTCATCACCAACTCATTGGTCAAATTGACAGATGCAGCCCTATAGTCCTGGTCCTCTGTATGAAGTCTAGACATCCTTAAGAACTGACCCTTGGCTATATTATTGAAAACATGCTTAGGATACATACTCAAGCAGTGTAAAAGTGCATTCTTCCTGCAAATCTTCCTGAATAAGGAGTTCTGAATTATACTATCAACCAAAACAACTTTAACATCTAAAAATTCAATACACTGACTTGAACTTAAGACAAACCTAAAACAATCACTACTATGCTCCAGATATGCAACAAAATTATGCAGCTCCTCATATGTACCTCGCCACAGAACAAAGATATTATCTATGAATCTTTTGTAGTTCAGCAAGTGTGGAGCAAAAGCATGATCGGATAGGATCACCCTGCTCTCTCAGTCAGCCAACACCAGGTTGGCATAACTGTTCACGCAGGGGGTCCCCATGGCTACACCAAGTTTTTGCATGTAAATGGCATAATTAAAAATGAAGATGTTATTATCTAACACTAACTCGAGTAACATTCCTAGTAATTCTATATGTGTAGATGTATAATCAGTGTTGTCCACACACATCTATTCATATAACCGATTTTCATTTAGTAGACAAATAATCATGAGTAATTACCAGTTAATTCAATATAAAAAACAAAGAACTAGTTTTATTTGTGTAATCAAAATGCATATACAACATAGTTAATTTAGCCAACAAAGTGAACTATAAATATTGTAAATTTAGAACAGTAATACTAAAAGCTTAAAACGTACTTTATTTTACATATGGTAAAGAAATGTGTTCACAATGGCAATAAGAATTTGAACCTCAAAAAATACAAATGATAACATATCCATATGGTGAATGTGCTGACAGAATTTGAAATGGATAACTAGAAAGCTGGTTTAACAAAGCATTTGCCAGGCAAGCAAGAGGTTATTTCTGATGTGTATTTTTATGAATATCATTTTCTTGCAGCTGTTCTGCTTGCAATCACTGTATGTACCACCAGGTTTCATATATTTGCTGCAGCTGGTAAATTTATGCAAATCAGGGCAAATAACACAACAGCTATGATGTGAGCATAGTTGAAAGGATTGTCGATTTGCAGGTGCTATATCAGTGGAGGTTTATGTAACCTACAGCAGTTTGTGCATTAAATGATGATTGTAATCAGAGGTGGAATGATGGCCGTAGTGCTATTTAGCACATCTGACAGAAATGGTAATCGCTGGCCTCTTGACAATCAGTCTCATAATTACTAGACATGGAACAGAACTTTTCAAAATATCCTAATCTCTACAAATGATGTGAAATCATTCTATGTGTCATTTTATATGCTTGGACTCTTTGAAGGCAGTCAAACTTTTTGAAAATTCTAAACCTGGGCTAAAATTTATAACCACCTTTATGTGCATTAAGCTGTGCCCGTCCCCTTATAAAGATCTACTAAATGAGGTGCAGAAAAGAAAAACACAGAATCACAGAGAAAACTTCTGGCAGTCCTTCAGGAAATAGTTATATGATTCAGTTCATCAAACCAGTATATAAGAACAACTGAAATGAAATTGTTAGGAGCAAAACATATAAATTAGAGTCATAAATGCATTAATCTTTAAGCAATATTCTTAAGAAGCAAGCTGCTTTTCATTGGATGATATCTACATAAAACAAAAAACAGTGAGAGCTAGATGTATTAAGATGAGGGAATAATTTCCAATGTTTATCGCATATGATTACAAACTTTAAAATCTTTAATGTTAAAGGAAGTACATGAAATAGTGTATATATTTATGGAGCACAGTCTATACCACTTACCTACAGCTGGAAGACGATTGAATTATCGAGCATCATCTGCGCGAAGTTACACCTGGGAAGATTGAAGCTCCTACACAGGAAATCACTGCTGCTGAGTTGTGCCTGCAGTAATGCCCTTTTCAGGGGGGTAATTTCCCCCTTGTTTTTCAAGCTGATGTGACTGTGAAGTTATTAAACATAATTTTATGGTTTTGGGAGGCTTGTTCTCCATATCAAGGCAATGTTTTTGGCAGATTTTATCAAGGAATGCAGTTTGGGGATTCCAGTCCTCAGCAAGCCAAGATTCATCCAGTCATAAGGGAAGTAGACTGTAGAGCTCTACATTTATTTTCATTGGAACTCACTGGTACTTGTTTCTATCAAGTATAAAACTGGTTAATAAAAGCCTACTTGTCTTAGCTCTTTTTTATTTTTATTTATTTGTTTGTTTATTATTACCAGTAGACTATATTCTAATGATGCAAACTGGACTTTGCGAAATAAAAGTAATAAAATAGTAGTTCCATAAAAAACTCCATAAGTGGATAGTATCAGTACCATAATAAATAATGAAATAATTAAATATGTAGGTGTTACATAAAAATAAATAAATGCAGAAGTAAAAATGTGAAGCTATGAAATTAGACCTTTTTGCGGCTGATGGCAAAAATAAAGACTTAATAGGATAACTGGTTTCATAGACTGTGTTTTAAATGAGGGATTTAAACCTATCTAAATGAAGAAAGGGTTTAAAATCTGAGCAGGTAATAGTTTGCAATGGTCTGTGACCACTGAAGAAAATAACTTAATATTTATTGCTTAATGGTATATTTTCCTGGTAAAATATTTATTCATCATAAAAAAATCAGCAAAGGACTTCCTGTGATATTATTATCTAATTAAGAAGCTGGGACTAAGTTTTGCTTGAAAGACAATATTAATGGTATTTAAGAAAATGCTTTGAATCCAATTTTAGTTCAAAGAATTTCATAGCTGATTGTCTGAAGCTACAAAAGGATCCACCTGTCCTACCTGGATCCATAATGCTATTTGGAAAACTTATATTATACCCAACACGAAACAAATCTTCATAGTGTAAGCTCAACATATGACAAAACGTCTCAAACAAAAAATAATGAAATGCATACAACCAAGGATCCAAATAATAATAATAATAATAATAATAATAAACAAACAAACAAAAAGGCTGCTGTTTCAAATTCCAAAATAAAGAAATCCTGACATCACTGCTTAATTTGAGAATTATGGCTAGCGGGCAACATGGTGAATGTAGAGGTATAATTCAGACATTGTCAAGAGCAGCAGAGTGTCTTAGTGGTTGAAATTCCATTTCACAGATCTGGTATTCGGTTCGGACATTTTTTGGGGTTCATTTCTGTTTTGTTGAGCCACAACTTGAAATGAACTCAACTCTCAGATTTCAACCTATCAAAAATCCAGTCAAAAAAAAAAAAACCTCAAAATATTTTTTACATTGAGCAATATTTGCTTTGGCATCATTTGATGATCTTTGTCCCCGAGCCACTTGATTAAATATATTGTTTTCACATTTGCACAACAAAGTGGAAAATAGAAAATACCACGCCAGTAAATCACTGCTACCACACACAAATAAATCACACCAACATTGATTTTCTGTGGTAAAATCTGCTCACTGTGTTTCATCTTGAAGATTTAAAATCATTGAACTGAAACCTCACCCAGTGAAAGCATGCTGATTGGTTACTCTTGAGTATACATACAAACACACACACAAACGCACGCACACATACGCATGCACCCACACACACACACGCACGCGCATATATATATATATATATATATATATATATATATATATATATATATATAGATATATAGATATATATAGATATATATAGATATAGATATATATAGGGTCTACTTTATATGCTCGAAATACGAAAAATCCAAATCCAAATAGCGCGACACATAAAGAGCGAACCGCGAATACTTCAAACGTACTAAAGTGCGAAATTTAAAACCTCGAACTGTCAGTCAGCCAACCCACCAAGCGCAACACACTACCTACCCAAACATAATAAAATAAAACACATACATACACTAACCAAAACCCTACTTCTAACCCTAAATTAAAGCACCAAAACCCTACAGCTAACCCTACACTAAACCCCGCATGCACAACTATCTATGCACTATCCTTAACCCCTCCCTAACCCTAAGGTCTGTAACTACCGCACACTTCCCCTATGGTGCTATACCCAAGCAAATCAAATATTTCACACCCATACACTTAACAAAACCCTACACTAAACCTTACGTACATTACCTACACAAAACCTTATATACACTACCTACCTATGCACTTACCTTAACCCCTCCCTAACCCTAATTTCCGTAACTATCACACACTTACATTATGGAGCTATACTGCAGATGGGCCAACTATGCGAATTTGATATTTCCACTTTCGCAGTTTCATTCGTTCGACATATTTGCGGTTCGCTCTTTACGTGTTGCGCTATTAGGATTCGGGTATTTCAGCTTTTGAGCGCATAAAGTAGATCCATATATATATTTATATATATATATATATATATATATATATATATATATGTATATATGGTTCCCCTACAGAAGATCAAAAGGCTGAAATCTCGAAATGCATATGGCCAAAGCCATATGCTCGAATTTCAGAAGCTCAACCTTCTGAAAGGGAAAGAAAAAAAAAAGTAACAAAGCACAAAACAGTGTTTCTGCAGAGGGGTAAGTCCCCTTGCACACCCCAAACCCCCAACTACTTATTTATTCTAACTCAGAGATTGCACTACAGCACAGAAAGGGCAATCTCCCGTTCTGCACTGTATGCCAATCCCCATTCAGAAGGTCAAGCTTCTGAAATTTCAAGCATATGGTCTCGACCATATGCATTTCGAGATTTCAGCTGTTCGACCCTCTGAAGGGGAACCATATATATATATATATATATATATATATATATATATATATATATATGTATGTGTGTGTGTGTTTGTGTGTTTGTGTGTGTGTGTGTGTGTGTGTGTGTGTGTATGTGTGTGTGTGTTTGTGTATGGGTTCACTTCTAAATGCAGAAGCCCAAAATACTGATGTGCACAAGCTCGAGACGACAATACCATACACCCAGAATCAAAAACGGCTGAAGTTACCCAGGGCAAGGAAAAAATTGTCCAGCATGAAGAAATATCCCATTTTCCCCACTGTAGTTTGATCCTGGAGTTGGTATATACATAGTTAAGGGGTGTGGGGGACATAGCCCCCACTTAGGTGGTTGTTATATTGGCTGGTGTGTCTGTGTTTGGTATTGGACAAGTGTTAACTTGCTCTGGATAACTTCAGACATTCATGATTCCAAGTTTATGGTATTGTCATCTCGAGAGTGTGAACATTGGTATTTTGGGCTGAGTGATTTAGTAGTGGACCCATATATCCATAGCTATATATATATATATATATATATATATATATATATATATATATATATATATATAAAGTAAAATCCCAATGAGGCAAGCTAATAAAATTCCAACAGCAATCAAAATGAAAAATCCCAACCTGGAAGGTAAACACTGACAGCAACTGATGTAAAAAGTCTTTTATTGCAAAATAGAACCAGAAGTAAGCGCTTTTGCAGTCAAACAAACCGCTTCACCAGACATAATCACAATAGAGAACAGAGCATCCTTATATACATACTCCCCAATAGCCAATTAATCAATAAAATTCCCTCCAAATACACAATTAATAATCCAATTAGTAAAAGCAAGTTAAAGCAACAGCTACTTACATACAATATAAAAATACACACAGATATATGGCTATACATTGTTTAACCTTCCCATTTAAGTTTCTTCATCCTTAAAGCTGATTTAATAGGGACTGAGTCATTAAGCCCCATATATCTATGTGCCCCAAGTCTCAGAATCCACTCTAATTCAATGTTTTCAGTATTATGATTAATGGGTCCTATTCTGCCATTATCATTTATAACAGATAAAACTTGAAATAAAAAAGTTTATTCCCTTCCTAACTGTAGAATGTGCTTTGCAAGTGCACTGAATAATTTACCTCAACTAGTGCAATAATCATGGTCCCGAATCCTATCTCTTAGTTTCCAATTAGTCTTGCCAACATAAAAAGAAAAAATTAAAACATTTGACACGATGTGCAACATAAGCCAAATTAGCCATGTTGCAGTTAGCTGACAGACGTAATTCCAAAAGTTTTCAAGTCACAGGATGCTTAAAAAATCTTGATTCATCCACAAATGAACAATATGGACAAGATCTACATTTCAGTGTCCCTCCCAAAGGTGTAGATGCTGTTCGTGCAAGCTTAGGATAACACAACATTTGTCTCAGATTTTTCCTAATCTTATAGACAAACTTGGGGGAAGGGCCTACTACCTTACTTGTTTCTTGATCTAGATAAACAGCTACCTGACTATTTCAATGTTAAAGAACCACTGGTACCACAACTACTACCCATAATGTAAAACGTGATTAGAGGGAAACAATCTGTCAATTTAATATGCTTATTGCTGAGGTCCTGTTGGTGGCAGTAAAAGTCATACGTGTTAAGGTGGGATTCCAGATGCGATGAGAATGCAGGAAGAGGGGACTGATGAGGTGGTAAATGGAAAGCAGTAATGGGTTATTTTTTTTTTCAGAGAAGCTGCAGAGATTTCCACTGTACCTGGGAACATGCAATTGATTGGTGATGGTTAACGCCATGCCACAGTGGCACGACAGGCATCACATGGTTTTATTAACATTGGCATCAACCTGTCTGCGCCACTGCCAACAAAGTTAGGTAGTTTTAGTTTATTTATTTAGTCATTTATTGGATAAAATCAAGAGTAAAATTCTAAGGCCAGAGTGCAATCTTTAGTTACTTTTTGGGCCAGCATTTTTTTTTACTTCTGAGGCAAGAGTTACTCTGATTAGTAAGTTTGTATTCAAGTGAAGCCAATATGTGTGCAAGTGATTTTTTTCTGGGTGCAGCAGTTTGAATTTGTGAACAGAACTGCAGACTGTTTCTACACAACCAGAGAAGATGTGTCCATTACATTTGATTTTGGGACGCCAGAGTATTAGATTTGCCTAACTAATAAATGCCTTTCTCCGTAATACTTTAGGGTTGTTTAGAAGACTGTACCGTTGTATTTGAAGATAAATTGGCTTGGCTTGTAAAACAGACTTTTGCTATCAGTTTCAAGATGAAGAAAAAACTCATTCTGCTGGTATAAGAATGAAGAACTTTAAGGGGGTTTGTATTAGCCTGAATGACTTTCTTATTTGGTGCACATTGTAAGTAGATGGAAGTACCTATTCGGAACTGACTAAATGTTATGGAACAGAAATTCTAATGCTATGTAGCTTTCTATTTGTCTTTAACACAGCCCAAGTAATGTATTGCAAAACAGATAGTACGGAAGCTTTGTCAGTATGTTTAATGAAACTGAACTTGTGTATAAAACCAGGAGTCTCTGTGGCTTCATTGAAAAAAAATGTTGTTAATAGTGAACTAATTATTTCAAACAGGATGAGCAGATTGTAGGTAGAAGAAATCAGGCCAAAAGAGTGGTGGTGGATTCCCTGTCAAGCGGATACCCTTAGCTTCAAAACTGAGACTAAAGAAGTAACTGATTACAGGACATAGCGAGAGTTGAACTAGAGAAGCTTGAAAAATATGTTTTGTAGAGAAGGTTACTATTCATACTGAAATTATCAACTTTAATAATGTTTCTCCCTTTAGCATTGCAGTTAGTGGTATCCAACAGGAATCTGGCAGGATCAGTAGAAATGCAAAGCTAAACTTTTAGTATTAGATCAGTGACAGAAATTCTTAAGTGTTATTGTTTCATCCATCCATCCTCAGCCCCTTTTTCCTATTTTGCACATGGGGTGGGGGTCTTACATGTTATTGTTTGCTGTTCGGTAATAATAAGTCCATAGGTTCATAGTTTAGTACTAAGTTAACTGCCCTTGCGTGCCATTTTAAGCCTAGCTGATTATCCCTGTGAGACTCAAACGCTGCACCTTGTGTTTGTAAGGCAAACACCTCAGTCATTAAGCCACCCTCCCAACCCTAACTAATAACTGCTGTAGATTTGTTTCTGGCTTATTGTTATATGAAAATCTAGTTTGGATATAAACAAATAGTTTCAAGTATTCGTTTGGTTAAAAGCAAACTCAAAACAACTAGCTTTTACTGTATATTCTGACACATATGCTATAATGTTACCTGCACAAACCCTTAAGGGTGGTATGTTTTGTTAATTCCTGTAGCCTAATGTGCTGATAATGAGATAGAAATAATAATTATAATGTAGTTATCTACCTGGGTGGTACATTACTAAGCTTTATACTTCCTCCTTTTAAAATATTATCTTATTCTATGACTATAAACAGGCAGGGCCTTTCACTTAACTGTTACATTTAAACTAGTTTGCAGGTAAAATATTCTCTGGCCTGACAGGCTCATAAGCTTCATGCTGTTTTTGGAAGCATCAGCCAGGAAGCACATAAAATTGTTTTATATTTCTTTAGTAATAAAAAGGGTCTCCCTTCAGAGCTGTAAGACTGTTTTCTTCCTAGCTTACAGTCAAGGTATTCTGTATAAGATTTTGAATTCAGCCTTTTTCTGGGTAATTTTGCTTCATCCTGAAAACATGTTTATTGATCAATTACCCTATAGTATATATATATATATATATATATATATATATATATATATATATATAGTTACATAAACATTTAACCTTGCCCTTTTGACCTGGGGTATGGCCAAATTGGTCCATGATAGATGTATATGCCCAATTTAATTGAAGATCATTTGGAAATGAAAGCCTATTTTTTGTTAATAAAAACTAGATGCACAATTTTGCTTTACTACAAAAAGTTAAAGACTGAAATATGAAATATTCCTGAAAGTACTGGTCCTGAAAATACTAAAATGAGACTTTGGGAATATTCACATAGAAATAACTCACAGATCTATTCAGCATCTGATCTTTTTTCTTTCGAAGTAGTTTTATACATACCTCCTCATATATATATATATATATATATATATATATATATATATATATATATATATATATATATATGTGTGTGTGTGTGTGTGTAGGTATTGCAATCTCATACTTGGTATTTTTAAGTTGTATGGAGTGTGAGGGGTGCAGCCCCTCACACGGAGGTTACAGCGGGGTGTAGCCCTCCTGAAAAAGTGAATGTAGTTAGAAATGGTAGGTTTGGTTGTTTTCTGGTTTGTGATGTTCTGGGATTTGCTTTTTTAAACTTTCACTTGTGTGATTTTTCATGGTAATGGCTGTTTGTTTATTTGGACACAAGATAGAGGTCTGTCGCATTGACTACAAAACATCGAAAAATGGAAAGTTGACACGTACTGCAGTTCTTCTGAATATTAAACCAGAGCAGGTTAAACCAAAAAAAAAAAACAAGTGTTTTTGCAGGGCGGAAATCCCCCTGTGCCCCCTGCACTCCCTGCTAATTATAGATTGTAACTCTGGGATTGCACAATCCTTGGGGAAGGGAATATTCCCCTATCCAGGAGTTGTTGCTCTTGTGCACATGTCAACCACCTGTTTTTGTCAACCAAATGGTGTCAACCAGTCAGATGTCAACAATTACTTCCTACTTTGTGAAGCTAAACTGCAGATTGGGATTGGTGGAGAGAGACAATGATTCATAGATAAATATTGCATAGGTACACAATTCTTGATATTGGGGATGTTGTCATACAAATCATTCGGAGCTAATCTGACATTTCATAGAAAATGAACAGTATATTGAGCAAATGTCCACACAAAAGAAAAGAGTTAACACAATAATGAGGCAAGTAGCACTAGACAGAAGTAACCCTACAGTAGGGCTTGTATGTGACATATTGGATGTTAGAGATGAGGCAGGCTGGACTGTCTAAATTAATATACATGCTCTTGTGTGTATTATAGCAATGCAGAGCTGCATGTTACACTCATCTGGCATAAGAAGGGCAGCACAGATGCAGCTAGTTATATCTATGTAAGTGAGCACAGTGAAGTGCCTGCTGTCTTGTTCATTATGTAAATAGAATGGAAAGGGAGAGAAAGAGAGAAAGGAAACCAGGACAGTGGAGAAGGTAGCAGCGATGCACGACTGTGGAATGGAGAAAGGGAAAAGGCATGGTATCAGGACCAGACAAACAAAGATATAAGACAGACTCATACAGACAAGGACAGTATTCACATAAAAGGAGGGGAGGGGAGGAAAACTGATGGACCTAGACATACTGCAAGTGAATAAGTGGTGAGCGTAAAGGTTTATTGATCAGCAAAGAATAAAGAATGATATGTAATGGAGGGAAGCACCAGAATAGAGAGAGGGTACTGTCATGGCAAATATAGATGGGATGGGAAGGCAATAAAACCAAGCTTTGCTCATCTGATAACCTATGTCATGTGATGGAATGCCTGGGATGACACAATGACTAGGGCCTATAAGTGACATTCTTACACTAGCCATGCCAAAAGGCACTTCAAATGGTTGTGGTGGGAATTTATTTTCCAGCATACTATATCACCCAGCAGTTTATGCAACTGATGCCAGAAGACCAGGAGATAGCCCTTCAGTCTGTTTCTAGAACAGAAACCTTCATTCCTCCATGAAACATGGCTTCAGAGAGCACCAGTGAATTAAAGGTCATCTCTAACAGGGAGGTGGACCCATACCTGGAGGCAAACCTGATATTAACAGATAATACAGATCCATAGAGAAACTGGCTGTTAGCACTCAAGTTAATCACAGCCTCACTCCCTTCTCTCCATCATGTAGACTTGTAGATGGATAACAGATGGAAAGAAAGAATGCACACATATTCTACAAGCTCAGGCCCAGTTGTAATGTGGTGAAGCTCAAATTTAATACATACTAAACTGCTAGGAAAGTTGATCCTGCCTTCTCTGTCACCCATTCATAATCAGATGTTATTACTCATTTACCTACACAGGATAAGGTAGCAGAAGACACTGGTACTGAAGAACAAAAAGCTTGCAATGCATTTCAGACTCCCTATCCTGAATCCCTGCCTTTCACTGGCATATTAGGTCAGGTAGCACTGCTTCTGCTCACATGTACGTATGCTGACACCATTATCCAGAATGGATGATGTCAGTGGCACACCATACTGGAGCCCTGCCTTCCCCAGTATCTGAAGTAGGTATTGATCTTCACTTAGTTCCACTTGAGGTGGAAAATGATAGACCCATTGACATTGATAGATGTTCATGAGTCACATGTTATGAAGCCCGGAGATATGACTGTAGAACTAGTGCAACACTAATGATGTATGTGTGTGCCATGCAAAAGCATTGTGGTAGAGTGGGCATTGCCTGTGTACACTCCTCCCTGCATCCACCTACTGTATCCATGTAGCATCATGCATGCGTGCACTGTTACATGGCACAAGAGGCATTGCCATGCCTGCACTTTTGCATACAGATCATCATGTCCCTTGAGTCCTGCCATTCTGTATGGGCTCATTACCAGTGGACTGCCTCAGAAACACCACCAGAAGCAGTAGTGTCATGATATGGTGCCATGTTCCCAATCACACATACCCTGTGTTGACTAAATCAGACATTCATTCTCCCTTCCTCATTGTAATATCCATTCCCACAGTGTTACTGTGTCTTGTATTCCACCAGCATTCATCTGTAAACTTTTCATGCAATATGGTGACTACACATGATGTCATACCAATAAGGGCATCACAGCACTCCAGTTATGCTAATGAAGCATTATAGTGCCACTGTCTCTGTATCATATTGGGAAAACAATATGCTACAAGTCCTAGCTGGCATTAGTAGTACATGGCATGGTGCTAGGGAAGTGTGTGACCAATATGCTCATGTACACAACCTGTGAAGAGCCATAATGCTGTGACACTGTGCTATGATGGTTATGTTGTGGATTGCTGCAACTCTACAATGTGCATCACATGACAGTGGCATGTCTGTCCAGGGACATTGTGCTACCATTTTGACCACAGAGTGAATCAGTATATGTGGGCATGTCTTTCCCAGAACTGTAAACTACTATACTCCAGGATGGTTGGTCAGGTACAACAAGGTATTCTGGTCTTCTTGCATAGAGACTTGGAGATCTTTGTCATCATTTCCTTCTTGTCAACTGAAAATGGCAGAACTTTACAAATGATTTATCCACTCCTCTGCCAGCTGTTTTTTAAATCTGAATGAATCTTGGGGGAGATGGCTGCAATGGACCTCAGAGGTCACCAAAGATATAGCCTGTCAATGACATGGGTTTTGCTGCTGTTTTCCCTGCAGGGCCAGCTGAACATTATTCCAAGACCCATGCTTTTACCAATCCAGGTTGTCACATCCCTGTTATACCATTCAGCATATCTTGGTCACTGTCAAATGCTACCCATCACCAGCTGCCCAGCCACGTTCTGTCTGTCTGTATCTATCCACTGATATTGCCACCTTTTGTTTGTATACCACTCTGGTCAGTCAGTGTCTACATTTTATGATTTATTTGTCTGACTCTGATACTATCCTTTCTACAACCAATAATCTCTGCTTAACCTAACCATAGCCCTAACCTTAAATCTTAGCAATAATGTTAACCCTAACCTTAACAGTAACCATGAAATAGCTTCTGATAATCCTAGGCCTTACATTACCTCTGACACCCACGCATACTCCGCCAGGTAATACTGAAATTTGGTATCTCTACTGCTTCTAACTCTGCATTCCAACAAACTCACAGTGACAGCAGATCCACGTTTTGTTTTTGTTTCATCTGAACAAATCCTTTCTGCAGAAATAATTGTAGTTTATCATCCCTCAAAACAAGATTAAACTTTCTTGAATCATAATATCAGCTACATACAATAAGAATATAAAATGAATCAACACTTCTATAAACTAATAGTGAATGGAAATAACAATAGAAGAACATATCACTAGTAGAACATATCACTAACACATAACACTATTTCAATAAGAACAAAAATAATCACAAACTAAGAAAGCTCACAAACAAAGGCAAAAAAACAAGCAGAGTAACGCAAGTCACCACACCACAAATCAGGCAATTTGAACCGTTGATTTGTAAAGCGCTTTTCGTCTCAGGCAATCCCAAGACTTCTTCAGACAAAGTACTAATACACATGCCCCTTCTTATAACTTCCACAATTAAATCAAAAGGCAAACCATTGGTTAAAAACATCAATTCATTAAGTATGCTAAACAACTCTAGGTCAGGGGCCACAAGCCCGTCCCTTTATGAACAAATCACAACACAATATAATATAGTATAATATAAGCAAAAATTACTGCTTGCATTTGCCTTATGCATGACACAGTTTCAATCACTAAGCTAAAATGCAATGCCTGCAAAAAACTATCATGCATTTCAACCTAACTTTCAAGTGAAGACATGTTTTACTCCCTAAGAGCAGGTCACAGCCCAGTATGAAAGAAACATGCTGCAAGCATGCCTGTTTAGTCGTAAACATCCACAAATAAAATATCACACCAACTGTTAAAAGCATTAAAACATTAGGTATGCCTAACAGTTCTAGGTTTAAAATCACAAGTCCCTCCACTGTGAACCAGTCACAACTCAGGTAAAAAGGGACGGATGGCATACTTTTGCCTTAAAGCATGAAACAATTGAGCATAAAAATAAAAATTAAAAGCCTAAAAGGCAGTACCTACAAGTAAAACTGTCATACAGTACTGACAGACACAAACAAGCAAAATCAAACCCCTGAATTTAAACTTCAGGTCATATTTGACCCAATAAAAGAAGGCAAAGACAAGAGGTGCAAGTCCACCAGATATAAACTGGTCAGGGCACCCATCAAAAACAAGCTCCAAGCTGATTTGTAAAGTTAATCGTGTTTTGACCCTTGTAGGCAAGGTCTAACGCCAAGTAAAAGAACAGGTTGCATGCATTTACTTTATACATACAGCAGTTAACATCATAAACTAAAACACAATCTCACAGGTTAAGGCTATCAAGTGACACAAGCAAGTATTAGGTCATGTTTGTCCCAGTCAAGAGCACAAACTCTAAAGGTATAAAACCGCTAGTTGTAAACTGGTCATGGCACCGTTTAAAATTACTGGCTCCATGCGATTGCCTTGTGGCATAAAAAATATGTTCAATCACTTACCTAAAGGCAAAACCTGCCATTACTGACAGACACAATCTAATCAGTCTAACTGAAGCAAAAAAGTTACAGCAACATCTACTTACATAAACCGTTGATGGTGGACAAAGCAGTGACGCCAAAAATACGTAATATTGTACATGGCTACCATAAACAGTGGGTCGCCACTACTCCTACAGTTTATATAATAAAAACTAGTAAATACAAACTAACAATTAGAATATGTTGGTAAAACTAAGAGTCAAAACTGTTCCTGTCTATAATAAAACAATGGAGACACCTAGTGGAAGGAGTTTGAAACATTTAACCCATTAAACAACAATGTTAGTATATACAGAGAATATATAGGGAGAGAGAGAACATAATAGAGAAAAGAAAAAATGTGTTAAAAAATTTTTACACAGATGTCAAAGGAAATGAATGATAAATAAATAATGAATAAGCAGCAACTATGAAACAATATATGTATGAAACAATATATGCAATGAAGTTGTCAAAAGTGATATGGACTGTTGAATCCTGAGCTCTAATGCCCAAGTACTAGGCAATGGAACCAAGTTATCTTAGAAGACTCTTCAATTTTAAAAGGCAATGAACGGAGCACATTTCATTTAACAGTGAATGGAAATAACAATAGAAGAACATAGCAATAGTAGAACATATCACTAACACATAACACTATTTCAACAATAACAAAAATAATAACAGGCATAGTTATGTTGTCTTTAAGTTCCAGCGATGATAAAATGTAGTTCAATAAAATTCCATTCCTTGAACTTTCATCTGAATTAAATCTGAATACTTATGTAGATAAACAATCACTTCCTTACTCCAATCCACATCTTATTTATTCTAAAACCTGAAATTATTAGCAGGAATGGAGGCAACAGAAATTCTGATAGTGACACAGAAGTTATTAAAAATTGTTCCTTTACTCTTTAAGAGTTAAAAGATCCCCCAAAAATTCATTTATATCTGGTAAAGTGACTTGCAATGGCCAACAGGGTGATGTAGTTTATGCCACATAGTTATAAAGGAAAAGACATGACTAAATCATATGAAAATAATCTTTCTTGTTATAAATGCACTGCCAGCATAAAGCATGTGATAATTGTGTCATTTACCATGTCCTATCAGAACAGCCTTGCCAAGAAAGAAGCATTTTATAGAAAGTAAAAGATATAATATGCTGTAAAGTGGAATGATGACAACTCCAAAACACCTTCATGCAGTCCTCTTCTATGAAGTCCATTGAAGCCATCTCTCCCAGGATTCATTCAGATTTATGAAACAGCTGCAAGAGGGGTAGGTAAACCATTAGTAGAATTTTGCCATTTTCAGTTAACAAGAGGGAAATTATGACAGATATCTCCAAAATCACTTTATATGAAGAATAATCACGTTCCCTGTTCCCAGACCCTTAAACATAGAGCTTACTAAGGAGGATACCTCTACCTATTGCCTCTAAACAAGTTACCTCCCAGCTATTCAGTTGAACAAAACTTCTTTCCCAAACATAGTTGACAAATGTGACATTGGCCTTAATCCACTCAGTATAAACTAATGTTTTACTATCTATAAGAAATTGTTTATTAAACCAAATTCTATTCCATTTCAGTAAATCCAGTTCTGGAATAAGGGGAGAACAAACTGAAACTACTATTTCTTCATACCATCATAGTCCCAGAACCTGTGTGAGTCCTTAAGTCTAGATAAAATGGAGAAAAAGATAAGTAATTTCTAGTTCAACCCAGAACCAAATGAGTATGGAGTAAGTCTGGCCCACAAAATCTGCCATCCAAGAGATGATGTAGTATAGATTTTCAAACTGGGGACTCCAAGCCCTTCCAAAAGTTTAGATAATATCAACTTCCTTCTACTGCCTCTGGGAGCTAATTTTTCCCATAAAACTGAAATATCAATTAATGTAGTTTTCTATCTGTTTAGTTTCCATAACATCTGGTAAATGTCTGAATGAGAACAGTATTTTTGTGAAATACACCCATTTTAGTATGCATAAAAATAAAACCCAAACATAACTATAAAATATAACTATTTCAAGTTTGAATACAGCATAGAATGGAATGGATAAGTCAAGGTAATTCATAGATATGAACATTTTAGCAGCCTTAATCTCTGCAATTGAGGTAGATGAGAAACATGCATTAATGCAAGCCTTAATGAGGGGAACAGAACAGATTTAAAAAAAAATGCTGATTTGCAGACAAGAAAGGAATGCAAACTTATCTAAATGGATAAAGAGCTGATGATCTGCTTTGATGGGGATTTAAAGTCAAATTACCCCATCATCAGCAAAGCTGTTTGAAAGAGTTAGTGGGCCAAATTTGGAATAAATAGCAAACCTTGTCTCCTCCTTTTCAAAAAATCATACTAACATTTCTATAAACATTATAAATAAGTTCATAGCTAAGTACTAGCCTAGCTGCCCTTGTGGGCCATTTTAATCCCAGCCAATTTCCCTCAAAGGTAAGAATCAATACTTGTAACTTGTGTCTGTGAAGTAAATACCTTGACCATTATACCAACTTCCAACCCTCAAAAGGTGGCACATTCCCATGGGCCAAATTTGGAATAAATAGCAAACCTTGTCTCCTCCTTTTCAAAAAATCATACTAACATTTCTATAAACATTATAAATAAGTTCATAGCTAAGTACTAGCCTAGCTGCCCTTGTGGGCCATTTTAATCCCAGCCAATTTCCCTCAAAGGTAAGAATCAATACTTGTAACTTGTGTCTGTGAAGTAAATACCGTGACCATTATACCAACTTCCAACCCTCAAAAGGTGGCACATTCCCATGCTGGACGTCAAACTCAGGTTGCATGGATGAAAACCAGGACTTCTACCTATTAGACCATATGGGGCATCTCAAAGTAAATGCTAAGCTATTAGTATGCAGATGTCTACAGCCATAGCTAATAACTATAGGTCAGAATCAAACCATGAATCTTGTATCTGTAAGGTAAAGACCTTAACCATTATGACAAACTCTCCTTTGTATTACACGTCAACCAGGAAGTCACCAAACCCCTATTACATTTCATCTGAGATTAATGTGTTTCATGTAAATGACTGGTCATTATTCAGGCATTTCTCTAAACTCACAAATGCAACAGATGATTATTTCTACTACACAAAAGAAAAAGCCAGCGTTACTCAAAAGCGGTTTAATAAAAAACAAATGCAAAACACACCAAGTAACTGCTGCCATTGACAGAGTATAAATCACTAGAAAATTTTTCATGAGGTGGAAACAAATTTCTCTAAACTCACTTCATCTTGTCCCACAAAGATAGGTAATGGGGATAGTGACAACTCTTGCCTCCTACCCCTCAAAAGACTAATACCTTCCAAAAGAATTCCATTTGTAAAAACATAAGCTTGGGGTGAGTGGTAAAATAACTGAATTTTATTCATAAAGTCAAGGAAAAGGTTACATTCTACTAGAGTTTGATACAAAACATCTCATTCCACTGAAACAAATGCACTCAAACACTGAGCAAAAGAACAGAGGTAAGTCTGTATTACAGGGAACTTGATCGTCATAGATTCAGCCATAGCCGGTTCCAATCTCAGCCCCACTTCCTACCATTAATAAAACCTTGTTGCCTATCCTACATTAAATTGTTCAAGAGGCTCTCCAGCCTAAAAGAAAGAATTTTAGCATAATGTTCCCCCGAGGTAGTAATAAAATAAGTCTACATGACCGAACGATCATAGTGTCTTTAACCAGGTTTAGGTAAAAAGATTATCCTCGCCTCATTCATTGAGGTCAGAAATTATTGCACCCTTTCCACTTCCTTATATAGAGTAAGTAACAAGGGGCTTTAAAGTAGCTTGTATTTTGTAGAAAAGTCTGCAATAAGACCATCCAGTTGCCTTTCCTGACTTGGGAGTATCTATAATCCCATGAAACTCTGTTAAGGGGAAGGGTTTTACAAGAATATCTCCATCCTCACTTGAAGCATGGGGTAAATTTCATTACTCCAAAAAGGAATCCACCTAACTACCATTATTAATGACTGGTGACAAAGTCATGATCTTAAACTCAATGCAAAAAAATACAGTTTCATCCCCTTCAGCAAGGGTGATGTCCCTGCAAACTACCACATCAATAGCAATACGCTACTTACACAGTCAGTGGTGAAAGATCTGGGCGCACAGGTTGACAGCAACCTTAACTTTGATCACCATGTGGTTAGAAGGGAATTTTATATTGCTCATCTCATAAGTAAGGGCATTGCCTCCAGAAAAAAGAGGTTATAACCTCCCTGTATTCTTCCCTCATCAGATCGATAATAAAGTACAACCCTCCCTTTGGTATGTTCCTTTTCAAATACCTGCAGCAAATGGAGAGACCACAAAGGTTCCTTAAAAATTCAGGGTCTTCAAGATCTGGCTTATGCGGACAGACTGAAATCATTGTCACTTTACTCTGTGTCATACGGACTGCTCAGAGGCAACCTATGCCTTGCATATAGAGCAATCTCTGATCCAGCTTTGAAGGAAATAATGCACATTCACAAGTCATATGGCACACAGGCTTAAAGGACCTTAACCTGGTATGTGACATCAACAGAACTTGCTGGATAGATAGATTTGTCTCACAGAGGTTGCCCAACCTTTGGAACAAACTTCCAATTCATGTTAAACAAAACTCCTCATCGGCCTTATTTAAGCACAGTTTGGACAATCAGATGGGTAACTGGAAATTCACCATGGAGGTTCCACCTGTGTCCCTCTTGGACAAGGGCAATAGATGCTGATTTTAGTGTATGCTTGAACCAGACACCCTTGGGAACACAGGTCGAACTTAGCTAGGCTTGTACGGGCCCTGGGGCTGTTAGCCTAGTAACCTCCTATGATCCAATGATCCTATAATTACATTTCATCTGAAATTAATAAGTTTCATATAAATGGATGGTTGTTATCTGATTTAATTCAACCAAGTTATGTGTGACCATAATGCTAGCAGTCCATAAACCGACTATAGACATTTCTCTATCTTTTGTTTATTTTTTTGCCAGATGTTTAACAGAGGTCATTTCTTTTGCCCAACAAAGAGTTTTGACCCTGTCCTAGTTCTCTTGAATGCAAAGTTATTGTAGATCATGCTATTTCTGCTTATGTTATTTTTTATTCCCCTTTAAAACAAAACCAGTGCACACTCCCCTTTTATATAAATGTTCTTAGCATTCACTAAGTTTTTCTAAATTAGTAAACTTAATATGTTCTTTACTTTGCCTATTAACTTTATGAAGAATCAAATTATGTACCATTGACTAATAATACCTTCCACTTGATTTTGTTTATCCATGTAAGTAGCAATTCATTTACCCAAGTCTTCAGCATGCTTCTCACCCTTAAGAACAAGTGGATCAAAGTACCAGGAGGTGCCCCAGCAGTTCCCTATTAAATCAGTGAATGCTTAAAATAGTGAACACTGTTTAATCGAACCTTTTTGTTTGAAACGGCAAAATCCTGAATACACGGAACAGCGATTTTTTTCCCCCAGGGGAAAAAAAAATCACTGGGCCATTTTGGGGACTTTGCCATTTCCTCCACTATAATGTGATCTCGGAGTTGGTATATTTCAGTAGCTGGTGAGGGGGTGAAGCCCCCTACTTTATTTTGTGTTTGAGCTTTTTTTTTTTTTTTTTTTTAAATGGAGCAGCGATTTTTTTTCTTGGGATCAAATCAAGGATCAAATTTTAGATGGATGGGAGACCATATACTTACCTTTATCAATAAGCGGTGAAATTATTAGTAACAAAAAGAAAAAGAATAAGGTTATAATAATAACATCTCAAAGACCATACTTGGTTATCGCCCATGGTCAGAATACAGGATGGGTTAAAAAATCTATCAACAAGATTTGGGATATAAAAAATGTAAAACATCCATTGGAACAAACCACGGCTAGCAGGAGTAGTCTCCTCGATATATAAAACCTTCGATGGTTAAATATAAATCTTCTGGTACGAACACAATTTTGCTAATCACGGTGTTAAATAAAAAGACACTTTTATTAATACAACTGGTAAGCACTTTCACTAATAAGGCTTCATCAGACCAAATAAATACAACTGTATGTGTAAACCTAGCCCCGCTTATATAGGTCTTCTCATGAATAATTCACTAATTCAGTTAAGGTGCTCATGCTGACATCATTTCCTGACTTATAAAAATATATGAAACGACATTCGATCTCGTAAAAACAATCCTTAAAAAGTCTTTTGCCATTATTAAGTTAATCAAGGCTGTATGTAAGTCAATATGATTACTTTCATGAACGATGCATTACATCTAAATATAAAACATATATACTTAATAAATGAAATAAATACATATGGAAATACATGCAGATGAAAAATGATTAAATACCAAAACATACCTATATGAAAATCAACATACATAAAGTAATTACATATATATATATATATATATATATATATATATATATATATATATATATATATACAAATATATGTATATAAAGACTATATATGTATCTGTAGAAAAGGAAAGAATACTTTTTTAATTGACTTCACTCTTCTGTTATGTAAAACTGGTTCAAGGGGTACCTTACCATTGAGTTCTAGGTTCTTGTCTGCTCTGAGCTTTATAATCCATTTCAACTCACATCTTTCAGTAAGATTTCTAACATCCCGTCCTCAATAACTAGGGGTAATAACTTGTAAAACAGAAAATTTAAAGCAATGTACTAAACCTGCTTCTGGTGTATGTCTGGCTAATGCATTATGTTCCGATTTAATATGTGTGCGGTATAAATGTTCCCTCATCCTCTCTCTCAATTTCCTATCAGTTTTATCTACATAAAATGCATTGCAAGATATACACCGAGCAAGGAAGACTACATGCTCTGTCTGACAATCTGCATACATGTAAAAATTGTATTCTTGTTGTGTAACTGGATGTGTAAAAGAAGTTCTGATATCTATATAACTACAAAAGTTACATCTATTACAGGGTTTTGTCCCAGATACCATGTTGTCATTGTTTTCCTTCCCCATATTCCTCAGATGACACAAAAGTTGTTTTAGATTCTTCCTGTTTTTAAAGAGAAAATTAAGTTGCTCTCCTACTATCCTTTTGATATCCTCATCTAAGATTAAAATATTCCAGTGTTTCTGTATTATATTCTTCAGATTATCTGTATCTAAAGTATAAAACATTGGTATTTTCACCTGATCAACTATTTTCTCCTTCAGCTCTTCACTCAATTGATTACTTGCATTAGAAAAATATGGACGAGCTCTAGTAGCCCTTAGTAAATTAGCTTCTTCTAGGGCCGTATTAACTTCATTCAATTTATAATTCCTGTCTAGAAGTCTTCCCTTTAAATTATGTAATTCTTGTTCATATCCTTCCTGTGTTGGATTTAGCCTAGATGCTCTCATTGCTTGACCTTTTGCTACATTCCTGAAAACATACCTGGGATGCATGCTCTTCCTGTGTAACAATGTATTTCTGTAGCATGTTCTCCTATGGACCCCTGTATTCAGCATACCATTCTCCAATCTCTCAATATGTACATCTAATATATATATATGTTTTATATTTAGATGTAATGCATCGTTCATGAAAGTAGTGATATTGACTTACATACAGCCTTGATTAACTTAATAATGGCAAAAGACTTTTTAAGGATTGTTTTTACGAGATCGAATATCGTTTCATATATTTTTATAAGTCAGGAAATGATGTCAGCATGAGCACCTTAACTGAATTAGTGAATTATTCATGAGGAGACCTATATAAGAGGGGCTAGGTTTACACATACAGTTGTATTTATTTGGTCTGATTAAGCCTTATTGGTGAAAGCGCTTACCAGTTGTATCAATAAAAGTGTCTTTTTATTTAACGGTGTGATTAGCAGAATTGTGTTCACACCAGAAGATTTATATAGAACCATCGAAGGTTTTATATATCAAGGAGACTACTCCTGCTAGTCGTGGTTTGTTCCAGTGGATGTTTTACATTTTTTATCTCATTTCTATCTTTCATACCACAGGAACATTCATTCTGCGGTGGTGCTACTTTGCTTTATAAGATTTGGGATATGTTCAAAAGAATGCCCAGCAAACTAGATGTTTTTAATAGACCTCTTATGTTTAGTTATAAGAGGAATTGTAATTTAAAAGACATTTTAGAAAAGAAAAAAGGGGAACATATGAGAGGGGCAAGTTCGAGGATAGGCACATTCATTCAAGTGTGGGAGATGCTCCCAGTGTCCATTTATAGCAGGAATCAAGGACCTAGAAATACAAAGCATCCCCCACAAACTAAAGGGAAGAACATACTCCAGTTGTTATACAAAAGGGGTTGTTTATCTTGTCTATTGTTTAGCATGCTGGGCATATTATGTAGGAAAAACTGAACGAATTTTAAGACAGTGTATTTATGAACATATGTATGACATAACAAGAGAAAATGAAAATAACGCGTTATATAAACATATTTTGATATAAAACAAAGCGATTTGTAAATTCTGGATTTTAGATGAAGTGAAAGACAAGGAGAGGGGGGTGATTGGGAAAGTAAACTTGAGTACTGAGAGATGATATGGCAATTGAGGTTGGATGATTGTAACCACCCAGGCAAGAATGATCATATTTCCCTGACCCCAGCTCTAAAATTATTAGCTACTAACCCTAAAAAATAGGAATAAAAAAGCAGAAACAACAACAAAAAAAAAAAACAGGAACAACTATATATGTTATATCACATATCAAAAATATTGTTTTGAGACATCCTGTAACTGACCAATAAGATGTTAGGTTCCCTTGAGTAATACAGCATGAGTATAGTTATTACCTGCCATGGTGGCCTTTACATCTCTTTATAGTACACCTTAGGAAGCATTTTGTATTGTATTTTATTGTTGTGATGAACAATGATACAGTGTGTTTTTTCTAAAATATATATAGAATTCATATACTTCTTTTGCATACATTTTAATACATTTTTCAATTTTTCATAGATATGTCTGTATATTTTTTTACATATTTATATTTGCATTTATATTTACACGTGGTAATATGTTTTTATATTTTTTTATATGTTTAATGAGGGTTAAGCCTCATACCCAATAATAACAATGAATGATGATGTGGTAATGATTCTGATGAAGTCTCCAAAAGGGAGATGAAAGCGCTTAAGTATTTTGTTTGTTTGTTTGTTGTAAGTGCGAGTGTTTTCTTATTAAGCTTTGAATTTCTACCTCGGTGGAATTATTTCTGCTACTAGACTATGCCCTGGGGATTGTCCGTGTGATTGTTACAATCTAGACGGTTGTATACTACTTCGAGGAGGGACAGCCTTTATTGGAGCCAGCATTTGAGAGTGTGTATTGTTGCTGTGTCATTCATTTTTGGTTACCAACTGCTATGTATATCATAATAGTCCACCTAATATAGTTCTTATCTGCTTTTTCTGCCACTTTGAGATGCCTCCTGCCTCAGCACTTACTACATGGTTGACATGCCTCATTTGCTGAAATCTCTCACTCACCCTGTAATGGACATTTGCTTTACTTTGCTTGTATAAATCTTTGTGTGTTCATGTTACTTCAATCCCTTTATTTAATATTATTTATTTTATTTGACATTTGCTGACTGGGTTAGTCTGACTGAACCATAGCCCTTTTTCAGCTGAGGCCTGAGGAGAAAAGCTCCATAGTTATACAATATAAGTAGAAATAAATACCAGTTACAGTAAATTATAAAAATGTATTAACATAAAATAATCACATGATTAATGAACCCAGTTAGTAAATACATCCTAACATCAATATTATGCAAAGAACAAATCAGAGAGTAAATATCAAATTACTGTACATGTACAACTTATGAGTAGGGATAGTAGAGAGTAAGGGGGTTAGGTGAGATGGGGTGCAGAGCAAGGGGTGCTCAGTCATGGAGGATAATTACAGCGATAGACCCATGCACTGTTTAGATGTGGTAACTTATATTTCTGATATCGAAGGAAGTTTATTCCATGATTGGGCTGGGGAGTAGCTGTAAAGGTTTTGTCCTACTCTTGTTTTAGGCTTGCACATTTGTAGAAGGTTTTGTTCTGCACCTCGAAGGGACCTTGGAGGGGAGTAAAGTGAGACAACTGAGGCAATGCTTGGACAGAAAGAAGGCAGATGCAGAATAGAATGAATCATTTGAAGCTGAGAGCGAAGAAGATAGTGGGGAGATTCTAACCAGTTTAAGATTTTAAGAGCAAGACAGTGATGAGAGTTGTAGGAATGATCAGCACTGAATCTAGCAACTTTATTGTAGGTGGATTCTAGATTTCCTAAGAGAGAAGTTTGAAGGTTAATCTTCAATTTCAATCGTTGTTGAATTTCTTTCATGTATAATTGTTCTGCGGAGCTTTTCTCCCCGGGCCTCCGCTTAAAAAGGGTTCTAGCTTAGTCGGACATTCCCGGTCAACAAATGTCAAATAAATAAATAAATGAATAAAACACATTTTCTATATGGGAATAAAATAGGGATGTTGAATAATCTGGAGTAAATCTAATTTTATTGTCCTTAATAAACATAAAACATAAAACTGGCCACCTCTCTGTACTTGCAGAGAATTGTTTTCTCTATCATTGTAGTCTAGACATTAAATTAAGAACTATCTAGAAATATTGGAAGGTAAAACTTGAGATGTAATCTAGTGCATACCTTTTAAAGTCAATCAGGATTTATTTCCCAAAATCTCTTTAATGGAATTTGTAATAAATAGCATCAGGGTCTCATCATTCACACCTTCAAGCAATCAGGTCTCAGTTTTGCCAATCAAATGGCTTATTTGTAAATCTATTTTCAGGTTCAGTGTTAAGGAATTCGACATTTCTTCCCTCATCACAATGCAGTATGAGAGTAAAGACATTATTATTTCAGCACAAGTAGGATGTTAAGGCATTTTAGTAGACAACAATATTATTTAATATTATTTTAAATAAACTAGACTCAAACCCCATAAAAGATAAATGGTCTGTCTTTGCTTGACTGTTACTTAAATATTTCCTTGAAGTCCTGATTTCTGCTCATGGCTGTACTAAAATGCAGCATAACTTAGGTAAATACATGCTAAATTAGACTATAGGACAGTATCGGTGCAGTATCGTAAAAATAATGTAGACCTGTCATTAGATAGAGTACATGTTTCTGTTACTATGCATAGCAGACTTTTAAGTGGGGATCTGGATGCAGAAACATCAGAATGATGTATCACCAGAAGGTTGTGAGCTTGTGTTATACCATGAAGAGCTGAATGTGATGGTAAAGCTAAAGGCACACACACACACACACACACACACACACACACACACACACACACACACACACACACACACACACACACACATATATTATTATACATACATAAAACCACACACTATATATACATAATTATATGGATACATTTGATTTTGTCTAATGTTCAATATGTCAAAAAGGCAGAGATGTCATCCAGCTTGTTGAAATGACAACTAATTGAAAACTAATGTTGCTGAATGTCCATCATATTGTAATTGTAAGCTTAACAGCTGACGGCGCACTGTTCTGAAACTGCCAAGAGATACAAATGCATCTACACTGTGGCAGGCGTGTGTTAGTCACATATGTGTGCAAAATGACTGGGAATTTATGTTACTCCCTCTCATGGTGTGTTAATTCTGTGGGAATATTTTTTTGTATTGAAAATGTCAGCAGAGGTGAACGCATATCTGTCACCAAGTACCATTCAAAATATCTATCAGACATTAGAAACGTGAAAAGGCAGACCAATATTAAATGTTGACAGATATTTATATTTTCAGGAAAAGGTTGTGAAGGATAAGAAGTATTGGGCATGCAAGTACAAAGTGATACAAAAGTGTAAGGGAAGAGAACTACCCAAATATAGCTTGGGAACATTACTCAAGCCCCAACACCCAACCCAAAGGTTCCTAGAATTCATAAACTCAAATGAGACGGAACAACTAGTCACCATTCCCACAAGAGGAGACAATATACTAGACCTGATCATCACAAACATGGGGACAAAATGCTCCACACCGGAAGTATATCCCTCATTGGTAAGATCAGACCATAAATTAATCTCACTGAAAATCCACATCCCGCTCCCACCCCCTGCACAAAAGACCACAGTGAAGAACTTCTCAAAAGCCAACTTCACACTTCTTAAGACTGAAGTGGTATCCTTCAAGGCCCCTGGGCCAGTGGAAACCACAAACCACACTGCTGAATCCTTTACAAATGCCTTCTACGGGCACCTTCAAGAATGCATGGATCATGCAATCCCAAATAAAACCAAGACCCATTCCCCCAAAGGCAGGCGCCCAGTCTGGTGGACCCCAGCCATAAAGAAACTTTACAACAGGAGGAGGAAGCTACTACATGACAGAGCAAAATCCCTGAAAGGGAAGGCATCTCGGATCAGTACTAGCAAAAAACTACGATCACTCATAAAATCATCCAAGGCCAACTTTGAGAGAAAAATCGCAAAAGATACAAAAGACAATCACAAGGCCTTCTTTAGCTATGTTAGAAACCTGGGTGGAAACTCCCAGATATGCTCAGAGTTGGTCCAAAATGACACAAAATACACTGAACCCACTGTCATTGCCAACATTCTGGCAGACAGGTTCAGTGCAAATTTCTCCTCCCCCTCCCCCCAAAAGGAGAAATAACTATGCCAGCAGAGTGTAGCCTCCCAAACATCTCAGATGCCCAGGTGAGAGCTGCCCTCTCTAAAGCTAAAAACACAGCATCAATGGGACCGCACGGTGTCCCGGGCTGTGTGCTACATGAACTCCAAGAGGAACTAAACCCACACATAAGGCTGCTGTTTAATCTTAGCCTTACTACAGGAGACGTACCCAAAGAGTGGCGTACGGCAACAGTGGTCCCACTTCACAAAGGCGGTGCTTCTACGGACCCTGGAAATTACCACCCCATAAGCTTGACGAGCCTGGTCTGCAAAGCTATGGAGAGGATCATTATGGAACTCATAAACAAAGACATTGGGGACCTACAGACATTGGCTCCTACCCAATTTGGCTTTGTCAAGGGCAGATCCTGCCTTTTGAACTTGGTCGACTTTTTTGAAACAGTCACTAAGGCCATTGATGAGGGTAAGGCAGTTCACACAGCCTACCTTGACCTTGCAAAAGCCTTTGACACAATACCCCACTCGGGCATCATAGACAAACTCACCAGCCTAAATGTAAACCCATATGTCACAAGATGGGTTGCAAACTGACTCAAGGACAGAACCAACAGGGTCAGAGTTGCTGGAGCTATGTCAGACTCTAAGCCGGTCACAAGCGGGTGTCCTACAGGGCTCAGTCCTGGGACCCCTCTTGTTCGGCATTTATTTTTCCGAGGTACAGGCAAACATAGGAGGATTGTGGCTGACAAAGTTCGCAGATGACTGCAAACTGGGTGCCATAATTGATACTCCAGCGGACACAAACATCCTTCAGAGAGGCCTCATAGAAATGGATAATTGGTGCCAGAGCCATGGCCTTAAGCTGAACGCCAAAAAATGTATAGTCATACCCTTTGGGAAAAACAAGGTACCCACAAATTACCACATAGGTGGTAATCCATTAAGTACAGAAGAGGTAATCAGGGACCTAGGGACCCAGGTTGACAGTAACCTCTCATTTGACACTCACATTGCCAAAGTGGTTAGGAAGACCTTCTATATTGCCCACCTTATCATGAAGGGTTTCACATCTAGATCAAGAGAGGTAATTGTACCCCTATACTCTTCTCTTATCAGACCAATGATTGAGTACAATGCCCTATTTGGGATGTATCTTACCCGACACCTGCAGCAGTTGGAAAGACCCCAAAAGTTCCTCACCAAGAGGATAAAGGGTCTTAAACATATGTCATATGCTGCCCGACTGAAAAAACTCCAGCTCTATTCAGTCGCATACCGCCTACTCAGAGGTGATCTGTGCCTGATGTACAAGGCCATGTCCAATCCGGAATTAATGGACATGCTCCACCTCAGAAAATCCAAATCCATCAGAGCCACAAGAGCAAGAGACTTAAACCTCAACACAGAAATAAATAGGACATGCTGGAGGAACAGATTCATAACCCAGAGGCTCCCTACACTCTGGAACAGAATCCCAATCCATGTTAGGCAGAGCCCCTCACTAACTCTATTCAAGAGAAATCTTGACGAGTGGATGGGATATCGTAGGTTTACCCCGGGGGTCATCTCTGTGTCACCACTAGACAGAGGCACATTAAACTAAACCCTAAATGGGCATAGTATTCTCATCCTAAGGGGTGGTGAAAGCCACACACACTCTGGCTAGGCTTATAAATGCCCTAGGGCAGATAGCCTAGTATGAACCTATGAACCTATGAACCTAATTGCAGAGAATGGTGAGAAACTAATCAGGAGTTCATGTCACCATCACGTTCCAAATGGCATGTCAGTTAAGGTGCACAATTCACTTGCAAAATTACACATTAGGGGGCAACTATATCATGCGATGCACCTGGTGTAGTTGTTGAAGTGTTATGGCAGGCACATCATGAGATACTGCTACTGTTTTCCTGTAGAGATAGGCAAGGTGCAGTGTGTGTGTGAATAGAATTCTTAAGCTTGTACAGCAGAAGAGGAATATTAAACCACTGACTTTAGATTCATTATAATTATCAAGATGGTGATTAAGTAGTGGTTCCTTTATGTTTAGGAGGCTTCACGATCCCTCAATTGGCCTCACTGTATTAGTATTTAGTACAGAACAGAATATTTTTGATTTGTTAACAAATGCTATTTGGCTCATTGGTGGGGCTTTTCTTTGTAAGGTTGGCATATGCAGGCAGCTCTATGGTGTACATGGTTTTGTAACAAGCGGCGGAATAACCAGGTGTATGTACCGCTTGTATTCAGTCACATGCGTAGCAAGTCCTATATAGAATATAGTCATTTCTGGCAGTGAATATTTGATGTCATTAACAGCTTAGGCTTAAATCACAATGTAAAATTTGTTCTGTTCACTTTTGAGCCAGCAACCCTAAAGAGTGTGTCAAGCACCATTTCTGGTGCTGTGAGTAAAGGCTGTTTATTTTTTATTTCTGTAAAAACATATGGAGAAAAATCGAAGCACTAGGACTGTCTGCTCTATACGAGACTTCAATTTCCTTTCAGCTGTTCGTAAAAAGAAATGCAAGCATTGGCATTTCTACCTCCTGATGAGGTCCTTCATGATTTTGAATTTTTAAAAACACGGTGTCTTTCCAAAGCATTCCCTCTTATTAGGTACTTCCAAGAGGTATATGTTGTGGGCAAATGCAAAACATTTTCCACTATGGGTACTGTATCTACATGCTTTCCACCCTTTTTCCCCTATGAGCATGTTTGTGGAATGTATTGAATTTAAAGCACTTGTGCCTACCTTGTACAAAAAATTCAGTGTGTGTGTTTGCAAACGTGTGTGGGTTAGGGTTAAAGTAAGGCTTAAGGAAGGGGATGGTTTAAGTGTGTATGGTCATTAGTGTTTAGAGTTAGGGTTTGGGTTACATTTGGGAATAGATTTAGTGTATTTGCATTTGTGTGCATGAGTGTGTGTGTGTGTGTGTGTGTGTGTGTGTGTGTGTGTGTGTGTGTGTGTGTGTGTGTGTGTGTGTGTGTGTGTTTGTGTGTGTGTGTGTGTGTGTGAGAGACCGAGATAGAGAGGTTAATGTCTGATCTGTCTTGTGTATTGATAGTGTTATGGAAAGTTTTTTTTTTAATTTAGATGCAAGGTAAGGGTAGGGGCAGGGGGCTTTGGTTAAGGTTAGGGTTAGCTCATATAAGGAAGGGGAAAAAGGTGGCAAAATCCCTCCTGCTTTCTATTCCTAAAATCCTGCTCCTGCTACTTTGATGGAGCTATTTGCCCAAAGTCATATTTGAGTTTGAGTACAAACAGCAGCCTAACCAGCCACAAGGTGCTTGAGTTCCTGACTAAAACACATTGTTTTTGAGCCCTTGGGCCTTGAGCATCTGTAGTGGAACTGGTTAGAACAGGGTATCAAGTAAATGTGTGGTAGTATCTAGGGCTTGGTCACCGTACTGCAGAAGATGCTGTAAAAGAGCTACTTCAGTGGTAAGTACAGGGACAATTATGCAGAAGCAGGTGCAGTCTGACAGTGTTAGAACCCTTACATTATATAGGCAACCCTTCAGCCTAGCAATAGGCAAGACATCTTCAGGAAAGCATCCCAAAAAACTGGAAACACCTACCAGGTAATCATGAGAAATGAAACTATGTATCCCATAACATAAAAAAATTACTTATTTATGCATCTGATACATTCTTATGCCTGCCAGAACTTGAGAGAAATAGTTAATAAGATTATTTTCAAGTTTATGTTTACTTCCTTTCCAAAGGACCTATTTTTGAACTCAGTTATAAATGAAATGAAGAAATAAGCAGTATTCTGTACAAATGTAGTTTTAGGACCTTACAAGACTACTAAAGTTTACCTATAAGCCATACATATCAATTAAATTATGTTATCCTATTTCAACTATCTATCCTAACCAATAACTGAGGACTAAGTTGTCTTCACAAATCATTTTTACCACCTGCCCTCTGCCTTTATTCTTCTTGGACTTTGCCTTACTCCTACATTTCTGTTACTTAGGCTCACTAACTACCTTTTGAAATTACTTACTATCTCCACTTTGAAAAGTATATAAAGAACATGCAAACACCACTTGTGAGGACTAATATTTTGTCAAAATATGCCAATGTAAAATTGTCATTCTCTTATCTGTTGGAAAGACAATATTATGAAATACCAAACTGTCTTTACTCCGCCAAATTAGTACTGTAATGACAGCACTTGTATTATTTTCAATGTGTAACCTGCCACAATGAAAAAGATCTGTATCATATAAAATGAAAATGCTTTTTTTTCTGTATTGCCTTGGGCTCATATCTTGGCTGAAAAGCATCCTTGGATGATTCCATTTGTCTGGTTAACTATGAAAGAAAGAAACAAACAATCAATTACGATAAAACTTGTAACCTACAAAATGGTGCATATTTGTTTGGGGAGATGCTCTTTGACTTATTTTCTAGGACTAACCTATTTTATTTTTAGAGAGTGAATGTACAGATTGATTTGAGTGCAATGTTTAAGCCTCACAGATTTCAAATTTAAAATAAACTGCCAGGAAACTAATCAAAATCCATGGTACTGCAACAGCTAATAAGCTCTTTGCAAAAAGAATCTCATGTCTGAAAAAAAAAGATATACCATTGTTTTTCTTCTGTTCTTGGTAAAAAAAAGTCTTTCTATGGCCCCTAACCAAGTAGTTTTCCACCTTATCATTTTTATGTATATGCTCAATGTTAAATACTTTCTAAATGTGAAAGGGGTGCCATTTTATTAGCTAAAACTGGAACACAGAGATTGACGAGTGTCACTTTAAAAGCTCAGCTTACCAGTAAATGAAAAGTCAAAATGACTTGCTCAGCGTGATTTCTTTTAGATTGTGTTTAACAAGGCTTTAAATTGCTTCCATTTCCCAAACAAAGGACATTTTCAGAATGAAGAAAAACCAATAAGATTTTATACAAGACTATCCTATCTAAAACCTGTCTGCTAATGCAGATATAAAAATGTTACACCAGAAAAAAAAAGTAATTTATGAATGATGCATTTTAATAACTCTACCCACTCTGTAAATCAGGTTGTCTCCTTAATGTTAACAGGGGAGTATACTCATCTGCTCAGAACGTAAAACCTGAAGGTGATTTAAAGTGTATGCTTATTGTGTCATTTCAGCACAATGAAAGCCTGAGAGTGCTTTAGCTGAACTCAGAAGACATACACATCGAAACCTGAAACATGCTCAGACATACACACCCACATTTACAGATCCCCAAAACACATGCACATGCACACACACCCACACTCAAAGAACCCAAAAGCACACACACAGACACGCGCACACACGTACCCACACACACACACACACACACACACACACACTCACGCACTCACGCACACACACACACACACACACACACACACACACACACACACACACACACACACACACACACACTCACACAAAATCCCCTGCACCCAAAATACATATGACAAGCTTGCATATAAATGTAGAAATGCATACTCAGTTTACTCAAACATACATAGAGACACGCACACATACACTTACAAACATATGCACATATAGACATAAATATACATGTATGTGTGAGCACAGACACACTCATAAACACATACACACACTCATATATGTACAAGGCACATGCATACACACAAAGATATACATGCACAAACATGAACAGACACATGCTCAGTTTGTTCATACATGTACTCACATGCACAAAAGACATGCACTCACACATAGAGACACATGCACACAGACACATAGTGAAGATCACATACACATACACATACATGAATGCTATTATACAGTCTGACATGCAGGAACATAAACACATTCACATACATGCATGCATCCATATACTAAAATTTAAACTTGTGCACATGAATGTACACACACACGCACACACATGAAATACACACACACACACACACACACACACACACACACACACACACACACACACACACACACACACACATGTTCAGTGCACACACTTACACTGACTTTTATTTATTTAACCAGAGAAATCTAGAGGAATTTTTTTTTCTGAACTCCTGGTTTTAAATGCATTTGTGTTGCGAGAACCGTTGCTTTCATGTACAGTTTTATTCAGAATTAATATTAAATATAGAAAAATATTGTGCAATACAATCATGTTTAGAGATATCCTTGAAAGAATATATAAGCATAAATAAAAAGACTGCTGTGCTGAAATGGGATTATTAATGTTTCAGTCTGTTTATCCTCTTAAATACTGTAAAATGCACACACTATATCCTTTAAATGTCACCCTTATGGATTTACAGTGATCGTTTAAGTCAATGGTTCATACTTTATTAGTCTCACGGTTTAAATCCCTCCACTTTCAACATGGAATAATGATATGGTTCTTAAACTACCACAAGTATAAGACAGCTAAAGGCAAGAAATCGGATCATTTCCTGGGCTGAGACATTTCTGCAGGAGTACAGAGATTTGTGCTTGACTACATGATATCCTCACTGTATATTACAAATTTATCTCTGTCATTACCTGACCTGCACAATTTCTTGGTAATCTTTCATTTTGCATCAGGTATGCAAGACTTTGGCAGCTAAATACAGGTGATAAAGGCTTTAGACTGGTAAGTAATTTCATCTTGCAGTCTGGGGTGTGAGTCTCTCAGACTGCATTTGTCTACTGAGTGATTCTGAGAAAGTCATTTAACAGGACTGTGGCCTTGTGTCACTCCTAAAAAGATAAAGGTAAAGACAGAACCAATGCTTCTGACTCTGGCATTGTCTAGAGACTAGAAAATATGTCACATCTAAGTTAAACTGACTTGAAAGGCAATGCTGTAAATACTCATGTACATAGTTTGAGCCAATCATTTCATTTGACTTACATGCAGCTTATAGTGCTATTAAAGGAGGAACAGAGCTCAAGACATCTTGAAAATAGGTATCCATCTTACTCCTGAAGCTAGGTGAGCAGTCAATGAAAATACACTTACAGTGCACTTGGAGTATGTCTTAACCTTCATATGAATTAGAAGTACCTATCGTCTTAAACAGTTTCAACAGTTATACTGTGCAAGCTGCAAGTTTCTCAATACAGCTTTCTTAGGAAATATTATTTAATTGTTTGTTTATTCGCTTGATTTTGTAACTGGATAAGTAGGCTGGTCATTGACCCTTTTCAGCTATAACCCAAGTTCATAGATGAGCAATGAAAAAGAAGAAACAGCAAGTCCAATACACTAAAGAAGATTATACATTAATGAAAAGAGGTAAAGAGTTTGAGTCTTATAAAAGAATGTTATTATCACTTAATATCATGGTAGATAGTAGTGATGTTGAATATATGCATATTTAAATGTGGTACAAATTAAACAATTAAAGGAATTTACTAAACTTTAATTTAGACTGATACCGACATGGATAACACACCATAAGTTAATTAACAGTATGTGTTTTCTTGCATCCTGAAAACCATTACATACACTTCTTTCTTGAAGGTGCTGTTTCAGTTTACATTGGAATAGTCCTTGTGTTACATTATCTGATTAAATGGGAAGATTCTTCTAAGAAGTAGGACTGTGTTTACTAACGCTTTTTCACTACGATTGTCTTAACGCATGGCCTTACTAGTGCAATATCGTTTTTTAGCTTACTCATAGGCAATACGCTAGTTGTCTAATCGAGACAACAGCTTTAAAAGAACTGCAATGGCCAACTATAACTGTTATGAAACACGAAACCAAGAACCAACAGAAAACTTGACAGAAATCCAAAAAAAATTGACAGTCCTGTACTCAAAAACTTTTATTCGGGAAACTACAACAGTTAAGCGCTTTCGTCAGCAACCACAGGCTAACTTCATCAGAATTAAGGATCCAACCTTTTCCTGATGATGAAAAAGCAAAGATCTTTAATACTGTTTGGTAAATCTTTCTTCTTAGGTCATATTCTCATAAAAGTCTTTCTCTGAATCCAATAATTAATCACATCCTGGGTAAACATCTATTGTAGGAGCCACTTTACATCCACAGCAGTCACTTTGTTTCAGAACCGTCTTTCAGCTTCCTCCTCAAAGTTCTGTAAAGCTAGGGAGTCACCATTTTTCTATTTACAGAGAAAAACATTTTCTCTTTCAACAGCAATGCAGTATATAAATCTAACTAGAAAAGTGTTCAGACTTAATTTTTCAAACTGCAACCCTGGGACACATGTATGGCAAATTTCTCTCTCCTGAAATGCGCTCAGTGGTTTATTTCTTACTTAAATGGTAGGTGTTTTTGCAGCCATGTAACTTATGAAAGTAAAAATACTCAGGGCCATAACAGTCCAACTTTGCTTTGGCAGTGATAGACAGGACTTCAGCAGTGCAAATTGGTGGGCCCTGCAATTTTGTAGTAACTCGAATCTAAAATTGTTATTTTTTGTCACCTGAAGTTTTTGATTGTTAATATTTAATTGCAAACACAGAAGAGGGAGACCATAGTCTTTTTTAGAAATCAGATCATTTTTGGCAAATGAATAGTGTGCAACTGGAGACAAAAGGTGGGAGACTGTATCCGAATCTTCAACTTATAGGATCATAGGAAGTTACTAGGCTATTGGCTCTGAGGCCCTTATAAGCATAGCCAAGACTTTAACCCATGCATAGACAAATCAGCACCCGATGCCCATGTCCAGCAGGGACATGGGAGGAATCCCAGGGATGTATTTTCTATTTCCTATCCAGTTATCCAGATTGCGCTTAAAAAGGGGTAAAGAGGTACTCTGCTTGACGTGGAGAGGGAGTCTATTCCATAGAAGCGGGAGTCTCTGGGACACAAATCTGTCCTGCCAGCAAGTCCTATTGATGTCACACACCAGGTTGAGGTCACATGTGCAGGTTACTCGAGTGTAGCTTGACTTGTGGATATGCAGCAGTCCCATCAAGGCAGGGTCCGAGATCGCCTTGTATACCACACAGAGATCACCTCTAAAGAGTCTGTATGAAACAGAGTAGAGGGATAGGGCTTTTAGCCTATCTGTGTATGGTAGATTTTTGAGGCCCTGGATTCTCCTAGTGAGGAACCTCTGTGGTCTCTCCAGCTACTGCATGTGCTTTGCGAGGTACATACCAAATGGGGAGTTCTACTCAATAATGGGCCTTATAAGGAAAGAATACAGGGATGTTATGACCTCCTTGTCCCTGGAAGATATACCCTTACTGATGATTTGGGCTATGTAAAAAGCTTTCTGTACAATGGAAACAACATGGTGGTCAAAAGTCAGGCTGCTATCAATCTGGTTGCCCAAATCCCTTACGATTGACTGCATACTTAGAACATTGTTATTATTGTGATAATTTGTGGGGACATCTCTCTCCCCAAAGGGGATGATGATGCATTTTTTTTCTATTCAGCTTTAGGCCATGTTTCTGGCACTAGTCATTTGTTTGGGTGAGACCCTCTTGGAAGATGGCGACATCACTAGGGGAATTGATGACAGTTCACAACTTGCATTCATCTGCAAACTTGTTCAGTCATAGCCCACTGGTTTTGGTCTGTACCTCAGAAAAGTATATCCCAAATACCAGAGGCCCCAAGATGGAACCCTGGGGTCCCCCACTCGATACAGGGATACTGCTTGAGGTGGCTTCCCCTATTTTGACTAGGTGTGAGCCAGTTGGCTACCCATCTGGTAACATATGGATTGATGCTTAGTTGAGAGAGTTTATCTATTATGCCTGAGTGGGGAATAATGCCAAAGGTTTTGGCCAGGTCAAGGTAGGCGGTGTGCACTGTCTTCTCCTCATCCATGGCTTTGGTGACTGTCTCAAAAAAGTTGACCAAATTTAACAGACATGACCTCCCCTTGACGAAGCCAAACTGTGTGAGATCGAGTGTTTGGAGGTTGCCAATGTCCTTGTTATTGAGGTCCATGATAATCCATTCCATGATCTTGCAGATCAGGCTAGTTAGGCTGATGGGTCTATAATTTCCCAGATCAGTGGATGGTCCACCTTTGTGTACATCCTGTTAACATCTGTGTCATTATGAAATGTGAAAGATAGGTTGGGGTCAAGAGGTGCTCCTTTGTTGTTGAGTGACACTTGGAATAAAGATGTTGTTAAATCACAGTATATTGTTGTGAGCATAGTGAGTTCAAGAGGATCTCCAAAAAACATGACACTGGATTTATTGGAGTTTATTATTAGCCCATTGTTTCCAGTCCAGTTCTAGAAAGAGGAAACATTAGTTTGTAACTTTTGTTATATTTCTTGATGTTGTTAATGGATTGCAGCAGAAAAAAATCATAAATGTATAATATAACATCTAGCATAGGAAGTTCATATGACAGGTGATTTATTAAAATAAAGAACAATCATGATCCTAAGACAGATCCGTGAGGTATACGAATTATCACGGTAGCTGAGGGTGAATAGGAATCATTGACTTATAACTGGGAAGCTCAGACATACAGATAACTTTGGAACTGCTGACTTTTTTTGTGATAACGTTAATTTTTTATAATTTATTCAATAATAGAAAGTGGTTGACGGTTTCAAAAGCCATTGTTATATCTATGGATACTCTTGGTGTGAAAAGTCCTTCATTCATGTGATGTAAATTTTGTTGGGAATGCTGCAGAAGCCAGGCAGTAGTACTAAAGCAATTATGGATGTAGCTGTAGGTCACATAGAAAACCATAGAGATATAAATGATTTAAGACATGTTTGTAAGCCTGTTAATCAAATAGCTTTGTTAGAAGATATAAGTAGGATATTGTTCTGACATCATTGCAATCTCTGAGAGAAGAGAATTTAGGAAAAGGTATAATGAAAGTGTGACTGAGAGAGAAAAAAGCTTTGCCAATAATCACTAGGAGGTTATAATATGAGTCAGAGGCTTGGAAATGTGAGAAGCTACCATTCTTTAAGAAGGATGTAATTATAAAATGTAGAACTTAGCACCTGAATAGATATTTAAATTGGGTAGTTGCTTTTTGATGACTTTGGAAGAAGTCCCTTTAAAACTGAAAGTGGCACTGTAATAAGTGAGACCAACAGATGTGTACAAACGCTGGAAACACTCAGTGTGAAGAAGGGTAGCCATAGCTGAAAGCTTTATGAATATTGTGGAATATTAAAAGCTTCTATTTCATTAAGGGTTTCCAGTGTCTGTATACATCTGTTGGATTTCTTCTGTGGGTTTTGCAGACCTGGATTACGTTTGTGTTATATTTGTCCTGTTACTACAATGAGTAAGGGCATTAAGATGAGAGTTTGAAAGGCCAGTAAGCAAGGGCTGTTATATAGTCTATACGGGTGGAGAACTAGTTATATTTTTTGACAGTCTAAAGCATTCACTACCTATATTTGAAGGTATGTTATATACGATTGCTTTCTGGACTGATTGCATTAGTTGTACATTTAATGTCTGTAATTTGGCTTGTTAAATGCTTAATTTATTTCCAGAAATTTCCAGGCTAGGTGGTACAAATGTCTTATTCTTTTCTTAGATAGGTGGAATTTCAGATATCCTAGTTAACTTGCTTAGCATAGAATAAGTTTGGTGCACTGTTTCATTGAAGGGCAATTACTTCCATTGCTTCCAGGTATTATCTGTTTGTTTCATTTGTTTCTTTAAATCAGTAGTTAATTCAATATAAAAATCACCTTATTAGCCTTCTGCAGGTTAAGGCTGGGGAGAGAACCTGCTTTGTATTGCTATAAGCATTTTTGTAAACCAATTAAGCGGTGTTTTAGGGTTATTCTGAGAGTAGAAGGATGATAAATCTACTGCTCATAGAAGGCTGTCAAAGGCTGATATTTTTCAGTTATCCCAGCTGTCATCATTTGAGGTGGGTTCCCTTGTATTTTAGGGAATGATAAGCTGAAACAAAGTGATCAGTAAGATTGTTAAGCAGGAGATTGATTTGAAGAAATCTTTTATAGTTCATAGAATAAGGTCAAAAGCTGAGTTATTGCATCTAGGAGAGGCAGGCCTAGTTGTAAGTTGTTCAAGTACAAAGTAGATGAAGTGTTGTGGTGATCTGGTTAGAGAGGGGTCTGAACCATTTATGTTCAAATTGCCAATATGGTGTTGCTTTGTATCCCAGATGAATGAGTGTTATTTATGGTATTATGTAAGATAGATAAGGGCGATTGGGAGGAATGAAAACCGAGGAGACATGAGCATAAGTATTTCTGCTTAGTAGAAAAGTAGTATGAACGCAGTTAGGACCTCTTTCATTGTCAATTGCACATTTATTTGTCTTTATTGACCACGGAAAGTCTGACTGCACTGGCTCCATTTTCAGTGGAGGTCCACGGAGAAAATGTCCATGACAGTCTGCTTATATTGACATGTGAATTTGTTTCTTTTATTTGAAGAGAAGACATTTTTTTTTTTTGGATTAGTAGAAGTATACCTCACCTGTACTATTCCAGAGTTGTTATCTAAAAGTATGGTATAGTTGGCCAACATATAATATTACAGACAGAAAGCATCTTTAAGCCAAATTTTTGTTGAGTATAATACATGGCAATTTTGTGAGCAACCATGTTTCAAGAGTTGTCCATTCATTATTTATGCATGCAACGTAAGTACAAGCAATTGATTGACTAGGCTTGAGGAGTTGCAGGATAAGCTCTGCATTACTGGATTGGTGTAAATATTTTCAAACCTAGGAATCCTTAGTAGTATATTACATAGCTTGATATATGGTTTTTATTAGGTAAAATGCATTATTGGCATTGCATTTAGCTGTTGTCTGGCAGTAAGCATGGAGAATTAAGGCTATGAGCAGTTACTGATTTGCTTCCTTAGACTCAGGATTTGATTCTGTTAGCCTCTATTTTCCTAACTGTGTGACTCTAAGAAAATCGCTCACACAGAAAATGCTCCTGGGTTAAGTCTAAGAAAGGTCCATATGACTCCGTGCTCTACCCTGGTTAAATAATGCAACTAAATAAATAATTATTTTTTCTTGCAATGCTACTTTTGTTGAACATTGTTTGGTGCTGGTATTTGCTAATGCAGACACACTAGTGCATAATGAGTTATAAGATATTCGGCAGTAGTAGACTGGGTGGGTAGTATTTTGAAACCTGTTTGATATTTAGCTGTAGAGCATGTGAGAGATGGTGCAAATATTAGTGAAGTAAATGCAGGTATAGTGAGCAGTAACATTTGAAGCAGGCCCTGTAGCAGGGAAGGATGAGGTATAACAGCATAGGCAATGGATGGAACAGGTAGTTCGGTACAGCTACTTGATTAACTGGAGAAGTATTGTAATAACAGCTTGGATTTCTTTAGTTGACTGCTAGATGGAAGTTAAAGTGAGACTGGCTGGTAGCATACCTCTCAACTGTACACAGTTTTGCAGAATGTCCAGATTTTGCCTCATATTTTTCATCCATTTATCATAAAATTGTGATTTTTCTGGCAAATCATTGGTACATGATTGAGGGTTGAATTCAGACTTTTGAGTTTCAGCCTTCATAACATTCAGAAAATACATGCTAATGCAAAAACTTTTATTCTATCAACTTTCTAAGTTTGTAAGAGCAATATTTAAAAAGTGTTCCTATTTTTGATCCTTTGTCCCCCCATTATGTATGGGTTTGTCCAGATTTCCTACTCTAGAAAGTTGAGAGGTATGCTGGTAAGGATGCCTGGAGAAAGTAATTATGACTGTTTAGGTATAAAGGCAATGAATGGATGGTGGGTTGGAATGGAGGCAGAGTGGATAAGTAAAGAGATTGAGTGCAGGGAGTGGATAAGCAGAGTAGGGACTGACCACCCAAATATTTTTACAATACCAATCTGAGTGTGAGCAAGTGAAACCCCAATTCCTGGCAGTAGCAACACACCCACCTACGTCTGTATGCAGTTCAGAGTTGGTCAAAGCAGTAATCACCACAAAAATGTCTAAGGAATAGCAACCAAATAGGGAGTTTGGATAAAGCCTTTATGCAAGATTTATGGAATTGTCCCAGGGTTACTTGGCAAAGAAAATAAAAATGATAAACTAAATATAACTGCAGTCATTACACTAATAAGTTGATTGGCTTAAAGGGACAGTCCCAGGAATTTTTTGTTTTGATTTGGCCTTTGTTTACATTTCAGGTTTGCCTTTCTGAGCATGCTCATCTTTGGCTGAGGAGGGGTGGGGGAAGAGTGCCTGAAGGAAGTTTAAAAGGTGTTGGCCAAATTCCATCTCAATTTGCAGTTGTACTAACAACAGCTCTCCCTGTCAGCCATTCATTAGTTTAATCTGTGCATTTTACTTATCGAGACCTGACTGCTGCTGCTACTCTAGAAAGCACATCAGTAATGGACGGCTTTAAAAACAACGGTGTTTTATTTATTTATTTATTGAAATTTGTTGACCGGGAGTGTCTGACTGGACATGGGTCCATTTTCAGCGGAGGCCCGGGGAGAAAAGCTCCACAGTAAAATAAACAGACAGTAGTTACATTGGATTACATAGCGATTAACAATTTAACATAGAAATTACTTACAACATATTTACAGATGAAGAACATAGTACATCAGTAGACAACTAGAATCTGTGAAGTACATAACAGGCATTAACAAATGTAACAATGAGAAGTTCCTGCTGTATAATAAGTACTAGGCTTATGAGCATCTGAGCTTGCTATCATCAAGGTAGTTAGTGGAGGTGAAAGAAAGGTAGTAGTTGGATGGGGTGGATGATATTAGAGTAGGAGTTGCAAGGGCATAGCCAGCATGTTTTTAGGTGCGCTTTTAATAAAGTTTTGAAGTTGGTGCATGATGGTACGAAGGTAATTGTGGGTGGAAGTGAGTTCCATAACTTGGCTATGGCGCAAGAGAATAGTGCTTCACCAGCAGAGTTATTGGCTTTAGTGATCTGCAAGTGATTTTTGTTGCTGGATTTTAGTGGTCTGGTGGTGCGATAGGGTTGGAGTAGATTCTGGAGGGATGGGACATTTAGTGGATGGTTTAATAGTTTGTGGGCAAGTGAGAGTTGATACCACTGAAGGAGGTGAGGGAGTTCAAGCCAGCCCAGTTCAGCAAGTGAGAGACAGTGGTGACTACGTTAGGATGCCCCTGTGGTGAATTTGGCAATTTTGTTGTAGCAGGTCTCTAGCTTGTTTAGATCACATTGCCTTAGGTTGGTATATACTGGAGAGGCATAAAGTAGGGTGGAGATAAGGTGGGAATTTGCTGTTGAAATCTTTGCTGCTTTGGTGAGAAATTGTTTATTTTTTCATTTCATATTTTGTTTTGTTTTGTATAGTTTTGTATTGTTTTGTATTGTATTGTATAGTTTTGTATTGTTTTGTATAGTTTTGTTTCATTTCATATTTTGTTCTGTGGCGATTGTGAATCCTGGCCATCCACAACAATTTTATGACATGGCAAGCAGTAGTGGAAACCATATTTAGGTTCATAGATTCATAGGTAGGTACTAGGCTATCTGCCTGAAGGCATTTATAAGCCTAGCTAGAATGTGTTGGCTTTCGCCGCCCCCTTAGATTAGTTCCCTGTGCATCTGTCCAGCAGAGCCAGTGATGTGATCCCCGGGGTAAACTTTCTATTTCCCATCCACTTGTCAAGGTTTCTTTTGAAGAGCGTTAGCAAGGAGCTCTGCCTAATGTAGATTAGGATCTTGTTCCAAAGCATGGGAAGTCTCTGAGACAGGAATCTATCCCTACGGCACGTCTTATTTATCACTGTGGTGAGGTTTAGATCCCTAGAGCATGTGGCTCGAGGGGATACGGTTTTCTTTAGGTGGAGCATGTCCATCAGTTCTGGGTTGGACATGGCCTTGTATGTGAGGCAGAGATCACCTCTGAGTAGGCGGTATGCAACTGAGTACAGCTGGAGTTTCTTCAGTTGAGCTGCATAGGGCATCTGTTTGAGGCCAGTGATCCTCTTGGTGAGGTACTCCTGTGGTCTTTCCAGCTGTTGCAGGTGTCTTGTAAGGTACATCCCAAATGGGGCGTTGTACTCTATGATGGGTCTGATGAGTGATGAGTAAAGGGGCACAATTACTTCTTTTGATCTGGATGCAAACCCTTTTGGATTAGGTGGGCCACATAGAATAATTTTCTAACCACTTTGGCAATGTGATTATCAAAGGTGAGATTACTATCTTCTTAGGTCCCCAGATCCCTTATTACGTCTTTCGTATTTAGGGGACTACCACCTATGTGGTAGTTTGTGGGTACTTTGTTTTTTCCAAAGGGGATGACTATGCACCTTTTGGCATTTAACTTGAGGCCATGATTTTGACATCAGGTATCCGTCTCAGTGAGACCCTTTTGGATGTGTCAGCCGGAGAGTCAATTATAGCTTCTAGTTCACAGTAATCTGTGAACTTGTTCAGCCTTAATCCTCCTGTGCTTGCCTGTACTTCTGGGAAGTATATGCTGAACAGGAGGGACTGAGCCCAGGGGAATGCCACTTCTAACTGGTTTAGAGTCGGACCTAGCTCCCACAACTCTCACCATGTGGATTCTGTCCATGAGCCATTTGGCAACCCATCTTGTGATGTAGGGGTTTATGTTCAGGCTGGTGATCTTGTCTATAATACCAGAATGGGAAATGGTGTTGAAAGCCTTAGCAAGGTCTAGGTAGGCTGTGTGTACCACCTTTCCATCATCTATAGACTTGGTAACTGTCTCAAAGAAGTCCACCAGGTTTAGGAGGCATGATCTGCCCTTAACAAAGCTGAACTGGGTAGGGTCCAGTGTTTGGAGGTTCCGAATGTCTCTGCTAATGAGTTCCATGATGATGCACTCCATAGCCTTGCAGACCAAGCTAGTCAGGCTTATAGGGCGATAGTTCCCGGGGTCTGTTGTGGCTCCACCTTTGTGGAGTGGAATAAACGTTGCTGTGTACCACTCTATGGGTAAGTAGCCTGTGGAGAGGCTGAGTTTCAACAGTGTGTTTAGGTGAGGGGTTAGTTCATCTTTGAGCTTGTGCAGGACGCAGCCTGGGACACCGTACAGCCCCATTGATGCTGTGTTTTTGGCTTTGGAGAGGGCTGTTTTAACCCAAGTGTCTGTGATTTCAGGGAATCTACATTCTTCTGGTATGGTTATGGGCCCTTTTGGGGGTGAGAGGGGGATGAAGTTTACGCTGAACCTGTTTGCCAGGATGTTGGCGATATCGGTTGGTTCAGTGTATTTTGTGCCATTCTGCACTAACTCTGAGCAGATCTGAGCATTGCCACTTAGATTCTTGACATAACTAAAGAATGCCTTGTGGTTATCTTTCCTGATGTGGTTTTCTTTCATCTTTCATATTTCTTTCATGTTTTACTGTATTCCGATTTTTGAATACTAGCCTGTTGTAGTGACTTTCTGACCTGCTAGTAATTACATAGAACACAAGTGTGACAGAAGGTTTGTGCATTAGTAGACATACGCTTCTGTTCTTTTTCAACTTCTAGTTTGATATGTGCTGATTTCTGAATACTATGAGACAACTACACTAGTTTATGAATGGGCTGCTTGTATATCTGTAAAAGCACGCGTGATGCAAACTTTAAAAATTTAGTATACACTGATGTCCCTTTTCCCTGACACAGCTTTCTTTATTTTAAATATGAGCCAGGAAATGAGGGCATAGTTCCCCAATCCAATGTAAGAGGAGCACAAATCCAAAGATAAGTTTATCCTGGGAGCTGAAACAAGACTGTAACTGTGGATTTACAAGACATTTAAAAGTAAAATGACACTGTGGGTGGGAATAAATGTGACCTGTTGAAGTGCGCGTGATTTCTGTCAGCTTAACTCAGACTGTAATTTTTAAACACTGGGATTGTCCCTTCTATCCTTACAGAAGGAGTACTGATGTACTCATGGATTACAAAGTAAGGTACATAAAAATGTCACCTAAGTGGCAACATAGTATAATTATAATGGCTGTGCAAAACACAATATAGTGATAGAGTTTATATTTACTTAAAAACAGAGGTAAAAGTATCAATAAGGTGATTATTGATGACTGATGATACTTGCTGTTTAAGACTTGAAGCAAGACATCACATGTTTGATCCATTTTGAAGCTTGGGTGTAGTGACCTGTCCTTTGCTGTAGTGCCCTAACTTCAAGCTGTCTGTTAAAATATATATGGATATATGACAGAATGTCAGTCCAATTGTTTCTCACTCAAAAAAAAATGCTTCATGTCTTCCTAAACTCCATGCAACTCAAGTAATTTGTGGTCAGTTACTTAAAAGCACAAGATCTAAGTTTAGACTTTCCCATCTAAAATTAGTCATTTGGCGGCCGGAAAAACAGGACATTGACAATTGTGTCTCCTGTTGAAAGCTTTTACTTCTCCAAATCACCTCACCACATATGAAATAGCCTAGATCACTACTGATTACAAAATGTGTTCAGGCGTTATGAATTTACTCCATTTGTAGCAGTATGATGGCTCAGAGTAAGATCTCTGCCCCAGATTTCCAAAGCTCCTTCCTGATTTCTTGTCACAGTCTGTGGGGAGTCCCCATATTTTCCATATGTCTGTTTGGGGGCTATACATGTTTTCCAGTTTCCAGACAGAAACATGATGGATGATGAACTTCACAAAATTTTCCTTTTATATTGCATTTACCCATGTTCTTGTTGCATGTATCATGCATGTGGAAAGGCCTGTTTATCCGGTTAAAAATGATGCAGTTGTATATGCTCCACAAATTTAAGCAGGAGCATGGTTAATGGAATGTGCAAATAACTATTACACAAATTAGACTACAAACATATATGTATTGTTTCATGTCAGTGCTAGCCAATTAGCCATGTAAACATTGGCTTTTTTGTGCAAGGGAAAGATTGTTGCTGGACTCCATTTATTCAGCATACAGCCTGTTTTGAGGCTGATATTAAAAAGCTACTGTAGAGCATTAGACAAGTCATGCTTCAGGCTGACCTGTTGACAACCCATTATATTATCTGGTCCCATAGACATAGTCTTCTTGGCCTTAGCCAATACCTTCAGAATTTGTTCTTAGGAGATTGGGAGGGTGTATTTATTGGCATGTGATCTAAGAAAATTGGGGGGGGGGTGTAGTTTGAGCTAAATTTGTCCACTAGTAGTTTGGCCATGTCCTCTGGGTCTGAGTATGTGGTATCACTTACTATGAGCTCTGCACAGTACTGGACATTGTTTCTTAGATTTTTTTATCATAATTAAAGAAGGATTTGTTGGTATCCCTTACCTTGGTGGCTATTTTTACCTAATAACTGGCTTTGATTGATTTGATTATGAACTGGAGTTGTTTTATTAGTTTAACAAGAATGTTTTGGCATCTTGAGTGTTTGATTTATTTTTGTGTGTAATGATGTTTTTTTTTTTCTTTTATTATAAAGCTTTTTATATTTGGGTCACTCTACATGGGTTTATTTTTGAATCTGGCATTGTATTTATTTCTGAGGGGAGTAGATGTATCTATGCAGCTATTTACAAAGAATTTGGCAGTGAAGGATTTTGCATAACCAGTGAGGTCCTCAAGATGGAAGGGGCTTTTGAATCTATCCAGGTCATCACTCAGTTTTAATAGATTAACCTTCACATAATCTCTAAATACTAAGGTATTGCAAGATGCTTCAGGTTTCTTTCTTAGAGTGAAAGTGACCGATTTGTGATCTGATGTGGCCTTGGGAAGTTTTAACTGGTGAGGAATAAAAGTTGCCCCATATTGGTAAAATCCAAGTCCAGGATTTTATCATCTCTGATTGGACTGTTGACTGAGAGTCTGCCTTGATACACTCCAGAAATCTCTAGGCATGCATTTATGAGGATGTACAAGTTTCCCAGTGCAAGAAATAATACAGATGTGTAGTAATTCAAAGTATGCTGTGCTAAACTACTATCCAAATGTCACAGATGGCAAGAATTAAAATGTTAAGTATTAATTTGCAGGAGATAATTGCATCTAGTGAATATATATCACCAGCATAAATACTGTCAAAATATTGCAAAAACATAGGTTTAAATGTCTTAATAAGTTAAGTTCATTGGAAGCACAGAAGATAGTTTGATAAAAGTAAGCTAGCATTTACAATTAATAACTTATTACATTATTTATATATTTACTTGTTTCTCTTTCTTTCTTTCTTTCTTTCTTTCTTTCTTTCTTTCTTTCTTTCTTTATGTTTATTTACTAAGTTTGTGGATTGATCTATGGATCCACTTCTAGCACTTTCCAGGATAGAGTAAATACATAAATAAAAGTACAGTTGTAAATTAAATGTGCACACTGGGTAAAATGTGAACAATTAAAGAAGATACTTGGTATAACAAACAGATTTGTGATGAAATATTACACGTGCAGAGATTAGACACTGACAGCAAACCAATTTATACACAGGTGTATAGAGTATTAATAGAGTTGTGTATTTCTGTAGAGTATGGGAAATACCCTGCAAAAGTACACCAATACTGTTAATGCTACATACATCTGTGTATAAGGCACAGATAGTGTATTATGATTTAATGGATTTTATGATAACTTTTTGTATTTGTAGACAGTGCTAAGTAGAAGGAATGATTGAGCCATTTGCATTGTTTTGAATGACTGCAATATGCCTGCCTTATGGTATCTCTACTTGTTTCTGACGCAATTATAGCCAAGATTTTCAGATCTTAAAAGAAAGGTGCGACTGTAATTATTTATTGTTTTTGTTTATCATATTATTTTACCACATTGACAGATTATTTCAGTGAGGAATGATGCGCTTTGTTTAAAATTAACCCTCTAAACAACATAGGGCATTTTCCAGAGTGATATACCACTACATATGTAGGCATATACACTCATAAGAAAAGACCACACCGTCAGACATGATGAATTTGAATTTGTTTGGCTGAGTAATAATAGCTGTTTTACTTTTCTTCAGTGAGTTTTTTTATTGATTTGTCCGTCGCTGCAGTTACGGTATTACCTACCCGAGGAAGGAAATGTGGGAGCTTAACCTGTGATTCATCAGTGGCAGGCTTGTTACAAGAACAGACTGTATCAAACGATATAGAGCAAGGCAACAGCCTTCATCATTTAGTAATTCTGCAAAGACAAAGGCGAGAAATTTAGTTGCAGATCTACTGGCATAATGATTGTATGATGCTCTTGATGGAAAAAAAAATGGCATGGAGTTTTAATCTGAGTGAGGCAGAAATGCAGCTTGCATTCTGTTCCCCATTACTAAAGAATCTTATAGTAATGCATCGACCCTTGCACTTGTCTTTGCTCTTACATATACAGCACCAGTAGTGCTTCACGCCAACACATTTCTCATGGTAGTATTAGTAGCTCTCAATGCACAGTGTGTCCTTCCAGAAATAAAATAAACGTGGCAATATCTTCCAAATACATCAAAGATATTCTACAAAAAAATTATTTAGCTTTATCAAAGGAACATCCTGCCTCTTTAAACTCATTAATGTCTTTGCAAAAGTAACTGAAGCAGTGGACAGTGGTTATGCAGTGCATACAGCATATCCAGACCTGGCTAAGGCCTGTGACACTATTCCCAATGCAAGCATTACTGATGGATGTATACATCTGAATATAAATCCTATATTGTGTGGTGCATAGTTTACTGGCTGTATGAAAGAATTCATGTTATTAGAGTACAAGGTGCCACTGATGAAAGCAAAATAGTTACAGGTGATATACCACAGGCCTCAGATTTAGGCCCTCTCTTTTTTGGCGTATATTTCTCAGACCTTCAGGCCAGCACTACTGTCCTATGGTTAACTAAGTTTGCAGATGACAGTAAATTGAGTGGTATTATTCAATCTTCAGCTGACTCACAGTTACTCCAACATGGCTTAGAACATGTTAACTATTGTTTAAGGCCAATGGTCTCAAAATAAGTGCAAAAAGAGTAGCATAGTTCATTTTAGTAAACAGAGCAGTTTAGCTTACTGTATAGGAGATGCACCCCACTGAAGAGACACTATTGTAAGTGATATGAGATTCTTGTTGATAATTCCTTATCATATGACTATTATGTCTTCAAAGTAGTTTAGAAAGCCTTATATCTGGCCCATCTAATTTCTAAAGGCACCTCCATTAGATCAAAAGAAGTCTTAATTCCCCTTTACTCATATCTTATCAGACCCATTATTGAATATAATGCAACTTTTGTCATGTATTTATCTAAACATACCACATAACTTGAGAGACCTCAAAGATTCATAACTAAAAAGATCAGTGGCCTTAAAAATCTTGGTTATCAGGAGAGAATGGCAGCCCTTTCTCTTTACTCAGTCTCTTAAAGACTCCTCTGTGGAGATCGATGTCTAGCTTTTCGTGGCATGAAAGATCCAACGCTATTTGATCACCTATCCCTTCACAGAACTATTGGTACCTCAAATACTCAGTTAAAGGAACTGAACCTGCATCAGCATTTGAATAAGACACACCGTGTGGTAGATTCATATTCCAATGTATCTTTCACCTCAGGAACAATCCTATTACATGTCAATCAGAGTAGCACCCTTGTGACCTTCAAGGTAAACCTGGATAATTAGATTTTCAGCCTCAAATTCTCTCCTGGTCTATCTTGTCTTGCCCTGTTTGAGGCTAGAGGGACATTTTGAATAGAGTATTTGGGTAGGCTTGAAATGGGCTGCGGACCGATTGCTTAGAACTTAACAATGAAGCTGTGAACCTAGGCACATGCTTTCTAGCAAAGCAAACCTACAAATTTTATTGTCTGCTATTTGCAATCAGTAGGTGATAGACCCAATTTGCAGAACAAACAAAGGAAGGCCACATTCAAAGTAAGAAATGAGAGTATTTTTAGCTATTGCATTTTGCACATTTATCTATTTATTTATTTATTGCATTGGTGTGCCTGGGTAGAAATGCTACAGAGACCGCACATATAACAAATTCATAATGAATTATATTCAGTGCACAGCTACAATGGTTATACATGTGCAAATTGTGCAGAATCAAGACATTAAATATTTACAAATGTTAAACATAATAAGAATCATACAAGAATTACAGTGATGGACATAATGTCAATAATTCTTCAGGTGAAGAGATTAAAACTGAATGAATTTATTATTAGGTCATATTACATGTAGTTAGGGAGGTTTGGGCACATGCAGTATAGTACAGTAGAGAGGAAGAACAGGATTTAGTAGTGATTACATACTACATTAATGTGAAAAATGGTAGTGGAAGCGATAATATTATATTTGTGTCATTTCCTGCTAGTGCTAAAGATAAACTGAGGAGAAAACGAGTATCAAAGACAGATGAGAAATTAATGATGGAAAGAAACAGAAAATGAGTGAAAGGGAAAGAGAAAGGCTTTTTAGGTTAACGATAGTGTTAATTAAGCTAGAGGTAGTGAATGGTGAGGAACAAACGTTAAATTAGTGAGTAAAAGCAGTCTTGTGCAGAGGTATTGGAGAGATAGTAAGGATATTTGTAATATTTACAGGCAATTTAGTAGAATCTTATGGGTTGAAGACTTACATACCAGTTTAGTTAACAGATGTCAATGAGAAGTTATATTTTAAGTTGTCTGAGGTTATCCAGAGGCTGAGCAAGAGCAAAGCTAACAATCCAAGAAGTATTACTTGTAATCAGTTTTTATACAGAAGAATTAATTAATTAATCTCATTGAGAGTGGATCTGAGTTCCATAAGCTAAGTGTATAAAAGTATTAAGAAGAAGAAAGAAGAAATTTCTCGTGTGAACATAATTGTCTTGATTATGCATAATGCTGAATGATTCCTGTTAGGGTCGTGTATATTTGTGAATTGTATACAATATTGTGGGACCTGATAAGCTGAAAGTATGTGAGATAATAAGCCAATTTAAACCAATTTAGTTGTTTTTTGGAATTACTGTGGTGTGACTTGTTAGGCAGACTTGTTCCAAAATGACCACTCTATCTGACAAAAAAAAAATGAGAAAAATCCTTAACAGAGTTTCAGTTTGGAAAGAGTTATATTAACAACTTGTTCAGCATGTTTATTAAAGGGCAAAGATTGCTCCAAAACCATGCCAAGATACCAGGATTATATTCATGATCACTAGCCAAATATCTTCCTGCTGAAATATCAGCTCACACACCATCCACATCCATGCTTGCAATTAACTTCACTTGGGTGTTTTCTCTGCTGATGAACAATAGTAATTTTCTTAAAATTTTGAATCTAACGATTCAATATGTGAGATGTTTGACATATATTATACTACTTTTGTAATGTAGTGCCTTCTAAAAATTTGACAAATGCCCAATAGCCCCTAACTCTGGAAAGGTTTCCTTGCACATGAATGGAAGACTGCAACAGTAATCACTCTGCACAAGGACAGATCATCAAATGATGCTAGGAACTACAGACCCATTAATCTGACTGCTCTCAAACGCAAAGCACTGTGGAAAGAAGTATCATGGAAATGATTAACAATGACATAGTAAACATTCAGACACTGAACCCAACCCAGTCAGGTTTTGTCAAAGGCAGGTCATGCCTACTCATCTTAGTGGACTTCTTTGAGAAGGTCCCCAAGGCAATGGATGAGGGCAAAAGATGCATACTTCCTACCCTAACCTGGCTAAGACATTTGATACAATACCTCACTTGTAAAAAAAAACATGGAATTAGGCTACTATCCCTGATTAACTCACTGGATAGCCAGCTGGCTCATAGCAAGGATCCAGGAAGTTAGGACTGGTGAGACTACCTTCACAAAGAGGCCAGTCACCATGGGAATTCCCCAGGGGTCTCTGCTGGGTTCACTCATCTTTGGCATCTATTTTTTGGAAGTCAAAGCCAACATCAGGAACCTTTAGATTACCAAGTTTGCAGATAATTACTAACTAGGAGCTATCATAGACCCCCCCCCCTGGGATGTTAACATCTTACAGGGAGGTTTAACAGAGAAAATACCAGAGGTAAATCTATGGCTTAAAACTCAATGCCAAGAAATGCAAAATTGTAGTATTTGTGAAGTTATCCACCCAGGGAAACTGCCTAATTGATGAAACACCCCTAAAAGTAGACACAGTAGTCAAGTATTTGGAGATTCATTGATAGTAACCTGGCTTTTGACCACCATGTGTGTAAAGTAATAAGAAAATCATTCTGTGTCACTCAACTTAGTAAGGGTATGGCATCTAGGTCTACAGAAGTCATCACATTACTGTACCCAGTCGTCATCAGGCTCATCACTGAATATAATACCCCCTTCAGTATATACCTGACCAGGCACATGTAATAACTGCATTGTCCACAGGAGGTCCTCACAAAAAGAATACAGAAAACAGAGATAATACAGCTGGCTTCAGTCAGGTCTGGTATACCACTTGTGACCCAGAAGATGACAGGACTAACAAGAAACAGAGTACAAAGGATTAGGCCAGACAAAATCACTTTAGCTAGCAGATCTAGGAAACTCTGTCTCTAATACCATTCCTGTGGAGGAATAAAGACACCTTGTTGAAGTTTCAACTAGTTTTTCTTTTTTTTTTTTCAGTTAAGTAGATAAATAGATGAGTGGAGTAACCCATACAGCCGCCTATTTAAGTGTCTAAAAGTAAATCTGAAGCAGTAAAACTGAAAGCTTTTATCTAAGACTTTATATGATAAAATGTCTCATTTGTTTTACACAGGTAGTTGAATGGAAAGGAGAAGCCTGCATGATGCTGTTGATCTGAGTTAAAAGATGTTTTTGCACACTGAAATGTTAGAGAGATATAATAACTCTATTTTATTAGTTCTTAATATGGCTTTCATTAAGTCTCTGCATTCATTGATATTAAGGGCTCATCTGATTATAGACATCTGTTTAGAACCCATAAGGTAGATTCAAAGTGGGTCAGCAGTATTGCTCACGTGAAACAAGTACTGGTTCATTAGACTATCATAGTTGAGGTGGGCCTAGAATGGGGAGGATATGAGTACTTTGAGCCCCTAGATAAATACGCACAAAAAAATCTACAAACTGAAGTGAATTATTTAGAGTACTCTGAGGGAATTTAGTAGCAGACTGCAGTACTTGTACTGCTATTAAACGTTAGGTGAGGGTGAAAGGATGAGGATGGTCAGGCAGAAGAACATGATACTGTAATGTACTTCTTGGCATTAATATCCACGTGAGATGATAACACTGGGGTTACTACAGACTCAGCATTAATGAGAAGAAACTGATCAATGTTTACAATGGTGGACTGGTGATGACTGGTTGCCTACTTTATTTCTCTGAAGGGAAAAGAAGTGCATTTCTGTTCCTTATGACAGAAGGGTAAGTGATGATACATCGCAAGTCTGTAATCATTCATTGTCTGATGGCAGTGTGTATATCACTTTGCAGACAAAAGAACAGCACTTCTTCCTAAAATATTCTTAATGAAGAAATAGTTGTTTATTTCAGTCAAAACAAATGCAAGTCCATACAAACCACCACAGAATACTGAATAAAAAACAGTTTTTGTGGGAGCCCTACAATCTTCAGTGTAGATTAGACTTTTGTTTAATGAACTTTTGGCTGGAACTTGTACATGGCAGCTGGCTTAGAGAACTGGGCATGAACTATTTGATTGTATACAGTTTGACCACCAGAGATAACAACAGGAAGGAAGAGTATGTGTTGTATGAAGCTTGCAAGCAATCGCTGATACTACGTTAGATCAAAATTTTTTTTTGTAAGGGTATACATATGTACATGTATTAAAGTATACTCAAATGACTAACTAAAGATGGACCCCTGCCCTCAAAAAAAAAAAAAAAAATTATATATATATATATATATATATATATATATATATATATATATATGACTTTACTATATTTTAATAACTTTCTCCATTGTATATTGTACTTTCTTTATTGTTTCTAGATATTTCTGTTAAATTCTATGTAAAACCGACAATGTACCTGTCAGTGTTGTTCTTGTTTTATTGTAGCATTTCTCCCCGGACCTCCACTGAAAATGGGCTCATACCCAGATGGACTATCCCGGTCAACAAATGTAAAATAAATAAAATAAATAAAGATGATGTTTTGTGCCATGAAGAAGTTATAAGACGCTTTGAAGTTTTTAAAGAATTGTCCCTGCTGGCAGCCTATACTTATATCATGCTTGCGCCATTTTATTCCGTGTACATAGCACCAACATAGACCTGACAGTGCAAAGGCAGAAATACTGTCTAGCACAGCAGGAAGGGGGTTAGGCAAAGATGGGTGATATCAGTGAAAAAAGGGGGAAATGTACCTTTGCCTGGAACATGGAGTTTCAGACCTGATAAAAAATGTAGATGATAATAATAAGACTGAACAGTGTAATGGCTTATAACGCTTTGTTTTGAGAATTAGGGTCGGAGGAGGGGAAATGCACATGGTGGAGGACAGCACATGCCAGTGTTGTGAAAGGTGAAGGGAAGTTGGCGTAGTTATACACATTCCTAATATGGAAGTTACATTTGTGAAAAATAAGCTGCAGTGGATCATAGTAATCTCTTATTTCTAAGAAGCTATGGAAAGGGAATAATATCTATGGCCAAAAATTTAATTCAGCAAAATTACTCTGCTTGCTTATTAGATGGATACCTTATGTTAGGCTTTTGACTTGAGTGGAAGAGATTTCAGTATTGAGAACAAACCAAAAATGGATACTTTTCTTATTAGAAAGGAATCACATCAGAAGGATAGAAAAGTGATACATAGAAGAAAGCCTGATGGGTTTACATATGAAGGACAGCTCACTCTGACACCAGACACGTCATACTTTTCAGGGATAATCCAAGCAAAGATGGGAGCTAGATAAAGTTTTACTGTGAGTGACCTCATTATAGATGTTGGGGTTTGGCATAATGGTTAAGGTGTTTACTCCACAGACACAATGTACATGGTTTGATTTTCACCTTTGAAGGAAATTGGCTAGGCATATAAAGCATGTAAGAGCAGATAGTTCACTATTTACCTATGAACCTATACTGTGCATTGGTGCTGTCTTTCTAATCTTACTTATATGATCAATAGTGAATAACTTAAAGAATGAGAGAGAGAGAGAGAGAGAGAGGAGAATGAAATAGAGGCAATGTCTGAAGTGAACGTAAATAGGAGGAGTGAATATAAAATGGGTTTAAAAAGATAAGTGAATTTACAGGGTTAGACATGAAAGTAACAGAGAGAGAGAGATGGGGAGATGTTCACATGCACAAGGGTGTTTAGTGATATACGTTGAAAGTGACATGGAAATGAATTACAATATACATGAAGAGGATCTGGAGAAAGGAGGCAGACTGCTAATTAGGGAGTCTAGAAGCAGAGTTAACCTTAGAGCAATGCTCAAAGCTAGGCAGATTGAATTGTTGCAAATAAAGATCATACAAAAGGAAGACTCAGTGATTGAAGAGGGGCTATTTTTTAAGAAACAACTTTGATGGCTAAGAAGCAAAAAAAGAAAAGTAGTGAAAGGTCTTAGAAACTGAAAGATAAAGGATGGGTAGTTTCTCTTTAGAAGCTCAGAGATGTAGGAATATGGTGAATGAGTTCCTTAAGGAAGAATTTTTATAAGCTGCAATGGTCTTTTATTGAAAATTATGTAAATCTAAAAGCAGGGTAGAACGCTTGGGTCATACCATAACTGGAAAACACAGAATGTGGATGGGGACCTTGAAGAAAATCCATATAGCAGGACATGATATAGTGGAGTTAAATGGAGATGTATGAAACATCTCCGTCTATTTAGGGAATAAGGAGGGTGAAGACAGTTGGGCATGAACACTTAATGATGGTTGGTAGCAAATTTTGCAATTTTATTACAGCATACACGGCAGTTACTGATAAAACCTCCCCATCAAGCATTTAAAATACATCTGACTACATATTATACATCTCTGCTTTACAAAATAAAATGCAACTTACATCAGTAAATGTCTTGATTGGATTGTAAATTGACGAGTATGGGAGCTGCATATAGGAGAGTAGGGATGAGCATTGATGAGACAATGCTTATCCTAGACTGCTCTGTTAAATATAGTTTGGCTTTACAGAGAGCTTCTAATTTTTGATGTTTTTTCTTTATTGCCTGCTTTATGTGGTTGACAAATTTTAGGTTTTCATCAAAGAAAACCTATGGTAGCCTGACATAGGGTATCACTTCTACACTGGTATTGTTTGGTGATACAACTAAGAAGGATTTTTTTTGGTCGGATAGTTGGTTATGAACAATTAAGATAAGTTTGAATTATTTTGTTTTTAGAAGGAGCTGTAAGTCAGCCAAGTCTCAGTCTGTAGGAAAGCTTCTTGGGTGTACTGTTATAATTCAGCCATGCTTTTGGCACAGCAGATGATTTTGGAATCATATGCATATTGGACGATGGTTTCTTGTTTGGTTGCTAAATGCAGATCACTAATTACTATATTAACACATTGCCTTAATGGACAGTCTAGAGGGTCTCCTATGGTTACTGGGAGAAAAGAAGAGATGTTTTGCCACTTTACATCTTGCTGTCTGAATGTAAATGCTAAAACCATTATCATGAGAGTTTATCAAAGCCAAGGGAAGAGATATTGCGTAGTCATTTTTTATTATCATTATATTTCCTTCTTAGCCAACTCTGAATCCAAAAACATTTTTGATCCTCCAAGAAAACGTTTCTAAAGACAGCTGGAGTAAGTTGAATCCCGTACCTGCCTTTTGACATCCCTAATTATCATAGTAAACATGCTTCTCTTCTGCCTGGTATACAAAGAATGATCAGTCTTTACAAACCCTATTTTCCCCAGTTTTTAATATTTTTTCCCTTTGCCACAGCTGAGCCGATCTTTCTGCTGGCATGACTGCATTTGTAGCAATATTGATCTTGGCTGCATTCTCAAGACCGGATTTAGAACATACACATGATGCATTCTCTGAATTAATAAATTCTGCTTCAGAACACCAGTCCAACTGTTTATCAGTACTTTCATAAAAAATGCTGTCTTTTCCTTACAGTTTGCCTGGTATAGCTAAAAATCTATTTTTTCAATGCATGCTTTGTCTAACTCAACAGTTTTTGAAACAGTTCTTCATGAGAATCCTCAAGTTCAGACACTTTTCCTTCATTTCAGTATGTGATTAATGCAGTTTTATCAGCTTACCTGAAGAGCTTATTCCAGTGTTTTATCATTTGACTTTATGGATTTCTCTAGTGTTTTATTTACATTTATATTAAACGTCTGAGTGCATTTGATTTTTTTTTTCTAATTTACTGGCAGAAATCTCCTGTGCCAAAGCTGAAACTGTAACTGCTAGTTCCTGATCATCTGCAAGGCTCTTCCCAGCCAGACCTTTGTCTTCCTCTTTTCTAGGCGACATTTGCTTACTTTTTCCAGATTTTTTTATCTGCTGGCATGCAGGCAGTGTAATTAAAGTAAGATAAAGTTATTTGCTTTCAAAACATGCCAGCAGCCCAATAACTATTAATTTCTAGTTTTATTTTTTCTAACCTTTGGTGACTTCATGGAGAAAGATATCCTAGCATGATCTTGTTTTCGTGGAAAGATATGTTTGTCCATTATGCACTGTGATGCCATTATTGATGAGGTTATTTTTCCCTAGCCTTACCTGTCAGATAATAATTCCTTCCACTTAGAATTGAAGTAGTGAGAAATACTACTAGATTTGAGAATCCCCGGTAAAAGTATGAGAATCTTAAATATGATGCATAGAATGATGTGAAAATAAGGAAGACAAATCCTCAAGAAAGTCTATATATTTTGCTCAGACCCAAAATGGTGTGGACTGAGGGATAGAAATGCCACAGAAAGCAAAAATTGCTATGTTATCCAGTTTTAATATGTGGAATATATGGGTTATCCTTTAGAAAGAAAAAAAAACACTCTGGGGAAAGAAAATGTGATTTGGATGTAGACTTCCTTTTTAAGAGTGAGCAAGCAGGAGTCAGAGATAAGGATTGACTCATTTAAACAAAAGGAATGAAATACTTGAAGTTGAGTGTTTTTAAGACAATGGACCAGATAATTTGTTTTAGTTATCAGGGCATCTGGATATGGGTGTGGGTATGTTACAACACTGAAAGGGAAAACAAGAATGCATTTATTTATTTGTTTATTTATACTTGGTTGACTCGGTTATCCCCAATGGGGTAATGACCTCTTTTCATGGGGACATGAGATAATATTCATACTGAGTAGAGGAAATTTGGTCAGGGCATTGGGGAACTTCCCCTAATACAATCACATATCTGTCAAACTTTTTGCCTGATCGCTTGATACATTTATCATAATATTGCATACCTGTTTATGAATTTACCTTTCTCATATTGAAAGTCTAAGGTTTTTGATTTAGAAATAACATACAGATTATAACAAAAACATATATTTTCATTAATGATTATCCTATATAGGTTTACATGATCATTTTAAGTATGCGGTTTGTCTGGTAATATCTGAGATTGTTTGAACTCACATTTTTGTTACCAGCAACATCAATTTTGCATTTATAATTGCATGTTTACTTAAAGCATTTAAATAGAAACAAATCATATTGAGTTCATTTTGATAATCTGGGCATCACAGATATTTAGCATACTGCCTCATTATTATTACTATTATTATTATTATTATTATTATTATTATTGTTAAAATAATTTGTTCTACTTTCTTCTCATTTGAAATATTGCCACAAGGTAAATGCATACTTCTCACCTTTCCCTGATTTTCTGGGATGTCCCTCTTTTGGCTCTATATTTTGTTCAGTCCCTCCTAATCCCCCTGAAAACTGGTGATTTTGAGAGATTGTTGATTACACTTATTAAATAATGACAATAATTATAGACTTGCTTTTCTTCAGATAATGCATATTATTTCACATTCCCTTATTCTGACAATTTCTCGAGTGTATTAGTAATATTTTAAAAAGTGTCCTCAGTTGTCCCTGATTATTTATGCATCTGTTCCCAGAGTCTGGAGGTAAGAGGTTTAGTGCTATAAATACTTACTGGTCATATTGTCTCCGACTGTAGGCTGTGCGGTCATCTGTGACTCTTCTAAAAGTACTTTAAAGTACATATATACCTTCACTCCATTTATCATGTCTCAGAATAGACAGAGTGGGCATTTTACCGAGAAATGACATTTATTACAAACTGTGTCAGCATAAACCCTGTGACCTTTGTAACAGTACTGTGTGTAACTCATATTCCAGGGTAACCATTTTCTGTTTACCTTACAAATTAGGAAAATTAATAGTAGATATAAAATTGATGACATTTTCAAGCATTAAAGCTGTTTTTAAAATAATATTTCTAAGATAATATACTGTCATTAATATTCTGCCCATTTTAATGCTACAGTATTATCTTGTGAGTAAGCTGATAGTTTCAATAGTTTCTATAATGTTTATAATAGATGGCACTTGTAGTCAGCCTGCCTGTCTGAATTCTTGCTGATTTTATAGGACTAAGAGCCATGAGTATAGATCAAAAAGGTCTGCAATCATGTTGCCCTCCCATTTCAGCGATACCAAAGTTTAAAAGTAGCACATTTTGTCAATAAAATGAATACTGAGTTTAAACCCAGGTTTAATTCTCACTTTATCACAGATGTTTTTTATTACTATACAGTAAGTGGAATGATTGCCTATACCATTCACAGCTACATAGACGCACACACACACACACACACACACACACACACACACACACATGCATGCGTGTGCGCACTGCATTTTTTACAGTGATGTATAAAATCAAAAATGTTCTTCTGTGAGAAATAAAACAGTAATGTGCAGCTCCTCCAGACACTTTACAATTGCAAAACCTAATTAAGCAGCAGTCAACACTGAGGCTGTGCATTATGTAGTATTTATCGCAATAATGAGGATGTATGTTGTAGTTACGAGAAATATGATGGTTTTCTGGTATTTACAGATGATTGCTCTGATTCCTTGACAAAGCTGAGGTCTAACACATCAAATAAAAGCAAAAGTGGGTAAATACTACACAACACACATCCCACCATTGGTTATTTATATTACATTTGACAATATTTTAGTTAAATTTTATTGCTTTAATTTCCCCAATTAGTGCCTCATGTGAGTGTATTATTAGCAAGCAATAATGCCTAACAGGGTATGTGTTATTGTGCAAATAATGCACATCCAGGGGTGTTCTCAGGATTGATGCCACAGACACAGGGTCTCTACACCCGTGGAAGGGCATTATTTACACAATAAGACACACACCCTGAAGGACAGTATTACACTTAGAGAATGGGCTATCTCTTAAATTGTTTTGTAATATTTTATTTTACCTTTTTTTTAAATGCATATATATATATATATATATATATATATATATATATATATGTATACGTAGATATATATATATATATATATATATATATATATATATATATGTACATATATAGATAGATAGATCTACTTCAGAAGCTCAAAGTTTCAAAACTTTGAACTTCAAATAGGTGAGACCATAAGATCAAAGTTTTGATAACTTTGAAACAGAAAAAAATAAATAAATGAAAACAATTTTTTTTACATTTTTGCGGGGAGGCCAAGTTTCAAAACTTTGATCTTATGGTCTCAACGTTTTGAAGTATAAAGTTTTGAAACTTCGAGCTTCTGAAGGGGGTTTATGCATATAGATATGTATGGAATACATGTATTTAATTGAACATATGTTAACCGAACATTATATTTTCTGAATGTAATTGCCAAAAACAACATGTTCGAAATGAAAAAATGCCAAATTGTGCACCAAAGAAATGTCAAATTCGACATTCGAGATTCTCGCGGCTGCATGATACAGGATATGGATATTCACAGGCACACATCCTCTGTGGATACCCCAGAAAATACTGTGTGTAAAACGGTGTGCATCTGCTGTCCATCACTGCTGTAAAAAATACACCGTGCCATCTCTGTTTTTTTATTTTTATACTTCTGCAATTGTTACTGTGCAATGCACACATTTACCAAAACACTCACTGTGAAATTGAAGAACATACATACACCCGTGCTCTGTGACAAAACATATAACCACTGTAAACATGTCCCCTACACACTGTGTATCAGAAGGAGCAATGCTGAGCCAGTAGACTGATAAATTCTTGTGGTGTCATTTCATCATGTTTATCCAAAAGGTTTTGGAATGCATGCTCCTTTATGTCCAATCTACTCCACTAAGGGGTACTAGGTTACCCAGACATGCACTGGATTTTAGCTCCCCCACATGGTTTTGCTCCAGTTGGATAGCATGTAGCACATCCAACAGGAACAACCACTATTTACCCATTAGGCTCCTTAACCACCTATGCCCCCCTTCCACAGAATTCTGTGTGTGGGGATAGCCCAAACCAGTAGTGTCATACTGGTTCCAGAATGCAACCTCAAACAGGGGTGGATGCCTTTCTGCTGTTAAGCTCCTCATACCATATCTCCTTGGTCGACCTATAAGGTAGTTTTCCTTGAAAAAAATGCAGACTTGCTGGCCAAATTCAGGGAACTTCCCTCAATGTCTGCAAACATCTCACTGACATATGCAGGATTGACAAACGCAAGGGCAGGTAACTGCTTACATAAACTAGCAAAAGCAGCATCGGTTCCGAACTCCTTAACCAGGTGTACCCTCTGTATCTGCCTCCAGATGATTTGGCAGACATGGAGCCAACAGCCCTTAGTGAGAGTATCTGGTAATGACGCCTGGATTGCATTGACAGCACCCCTCTCGAAGTCCAACATCACCATATTTGGCCTCAGTTGCAGCCCATGTTTCCCACACAAACCCAACATCATAGCCCATAGCTGGTTATAACACTCTTCACTCTTACATGGCAGTATGCCATACAACAAAGGAACTACCTTCTTTGAGACTGACAGGTGCAGTGGGCCATGGATGGTATATACCTGCCTGCACTCCCTAGTACTAATAGGGAAGGTATCGTCCACCAAAAGGAACTCAGATGCACACAACAGTCTTAGGTTATCCAGCATTGCTAGTACTACTATCTGGGCACCCTGCACACTATCACCCCCATGTTCTACTAGAAAGCGTCCGTTCTTCAGAGGTAGCATATCGCTATGGAGGTCCTGCAAGGACTGCAGATCCTGAAACATGGTGACCTTCTTCCTGTGTCTAATCCTTGTTACGCTCTCTTTCATAGTTTCATAGTTTCATAGTATAGTACTAGGCTATCTGCCCTGGGGCATTTGTAAGCCTAGCCATAGTGATGTGGCTTTTGCCACCCCATGAAATGGTACAAAAATGTAAAGAATAAATCTAGAATACTGTGCCTCTGTCTAGTAGTGACACAATGAAGGTCCCCTTATATAATAGAATTAGTTTACTGTGCCC
>NC_056726.1:1622252351-1622309851 GCF_019279795.1 Protopterus annectens
TACCTAAAACTGAAAACCGAAGCTTATAAGCCCACAATTGTGGGATTTATGTATTACATTGAATGTCAATGGAGGGACTTGCAGACCAAAAACAATATGGCCTCCGTTTCGTGGTTGTCAAGGGGGGGAAGCTCCGTGTAAGACATGTAACTAGTCATTACTAGGCAATCCTATGTAAATGAGGGTTACAATACTGAATCACACTGTCACATAGGTAATGAGCACTGTCTGAGTAGTGTAAGAGTTAGAGAAGGGGTAGGAACAGAGTAAGAGGTAGGTGACATCATGGGGGGGAATGATAGCAATAAATGTACCAGATTGGAGGGCAATGTAAGGTAACAGATGACAGACAGACATCAGGGAGGGAGGTGTGTCCCAACAGAACACTAGGAAAGTCAAGAAATTGAGGGTATACACTATCCCTACACTCAAAGTTTCTTGAAATACGTGCATGCGCGGGTGTGTGCGCGCGTGTAAGGCAGGTTCAACATGTGGGAGCGTGTTGCAAACCGTTTACAACGGTTTGCGCGGGCGTGCACGTGTGTAAGGCAGTGTGCGCGCGTTTTAGCATGAATCAGCCTAGTTCACACCGTGTAGGGATGTGTGCGCGTGTTTAAGTGACTGTGAGCGTGTTTAAGCTGGTGTGCACATTGCTCCCCCTCAGGAAACAGAAAGGAAACAGGAAACAACTAAAATCCAGGGAAACTGCCAGAAGATACTACTGGAGTTAATTGGTGGAAACAATTAGAAGCAGGCAATTACACAGGCAGACTAGAAGCCCAATCCAGCACTTAAAACACTGCAAAGAGCAGTGCAGGCTGTTTCTCACAACAGATACTGCCAGAAACTAAGCTATCAGAATTGAAAACTGAAAAAAAGCTGAACTCAGAGCAGAAATGCTAGGGGCTGCCATAGCTATTATAATCAGGCATAGGCGAATTGCTGAGGGTGGTGACAATGCAGATGCTGACAGACAACCCAGAGTGAGGAGAAGGAGAAGAGTATACAGGCCCAGGGTCACCTACCATGGGTTACATGAGCTGGAGATAGTAGAGCGCTACAGAGTGGACAGAGACCTTCTGCAGCAGATTGTTGAGCTGTGCAGGCCACATCTCACACACAGAACCAACAGAGGGGAACCCATCCCAGTAGAAACCAAGGTATGTGTTGGCCTAAGAATACTAGCAACAGGTACCTTCCAGAGACCAACTGGTGATATGATGGGGATATCACAGGCATCAGCCTCCAGAGTACTGCACCAGTTCCTGGATGCCATGTCAGCACATGTCAGTGATCATATATATGTCCCTAATGACCGTGAGGTTGTGGCCAGCAATATGCGTCTCTTCCAGCAAATAGCGGGATACCCTGAGGTGCTGGGTGCAATAGACTGCACGCACATACGCATCAAAGCACCAGCCGGTGAGTGGGGTAGAGCCTACATTAACTGCAAGGGATACCCCTCCATCAACTGCCAGGTCGTGTGTGATGCCCAGGGCATAATAATGAATGTGTGTGCTGGCTGCCCTGGGAGCTACCACGATTCCCATATCTGGCATCTGACTCAGCTCTACCAATCATTTGCCAATGGGGACTTCCCACACGGACACCTAGTGGGGGATACAGGTTATGCACTTGAGCCGTGGCTGATGACACCCATCAGAAATGCACACACACCTGAACAGGAACGCCATAATGAGGCACACGCACAAACACGTAATATCATAGAGCGTGTGTTTGGGCTGCTCAAGTCATGGTTCCGGTGTCTGGACACATCTGGTGGAGCCTTGCAGTACACACCAACTACATGTACCCAAATGATCATGATATGTGCTATGCTACATAATATGATCCTGCGAAACAGCTGCAGCAGGACCAGCACAGGGCTGGGCCAAACATCCCCCCACCATTGCCAAGGCCACCACAGGCAGGGGGTGACTCGGAGGAGGAACAACCTGACCTTGTCCCAGTAGGCAGAAGGAGGCGTGCCCAGTATGCCCTGGCCTTGGCAAAGAGGCAACGCGTAGCACATATGCTTGGTCAGTAGGAACACTGGGACTGATACCCGCTCTGACTCACTCATACAGTAACAGGGATGCCTAACATGACACAACCTGCTTCCAAACATGTACAGGGAGTGTAGTATGTGTATCCGACAGAGGTGGCCCTGCAGCACCACCTGAGGCATGAATGCCATGTGTTAAGTAATGTAATATCATGCACCATATGCACACCTGAGGACCCCAACTAACATCCACCCTCAAGAATCATAAACCACAAAAACACAAACCCACCTCATGGGTACCACAACGGATAGGAACCTAGATGTAATGCTACCCAATGCCAGAAGTATAAACATCAAGATGTGTGCAGTGTAAACACACACAGTATAGAGAATGTAGATATCAATGCTGTAATAGAAAACAGGGTCAAAGCCCACATCAGCACCCTGACACTACCAGGTCACACGTCATACAGTGATGTACATGTGCAAAAACATGGAACAAGATACAAAATGAGGGTGACTAGCAATAAATAGCATGGATAACCACACACCCATGTTTGTACCACAACAAGAAGCAACATGGAATAGCCATGGTCAAAAACCAATGGCTAAAACCGACTACTACTATATAGCTTGCTGCAGACCACTGTCCTAATAGCAGGAACTGCCCCAGGCCTATGTTCATAGGTTCATAGGTTCATACTAGGCTATCTGCCCTAGGGCATTAATAAGCCTAGCCCAGAGTTTTGTGGCTTCTGCCACCCCTTCAAGTTGATGGATAATATGCCCATTATTTTGCTGTGCCTCTGTCAAGCAGTGATACTGAGGTTATCCCTGGGGTATACCTGCAATCTCCCATCCATTGGTCAGGATCTCACATGAACAAAGCCAGTGAGGTGCTCAGCCTCACATGTACCAGGATGTTGTTCCACAGCATAGGGACTCTCTGGGTGATGAATCTGTCCCTCCAGCACATCCTATTAATATCTGTGTTGTGGTTTAGGTCTCCTGCCCTTGTAGTTCTGATGGATGTAGAGGTCTTGAGGTGAAGCATGTTCAATAATTCTGGGTTGGACATAGCCTTGTATGTCAGGCACAGGTCACCTCTGAGCAGACGGTAAGTGACTGAATACAGCTGGAATTCCTTCAGTCGGGCAGCATAAGAAATATGTTTGAGACCCTTTCACCTCCTGTTGAGGAATTTGTGGGCCCATCCAATTGCCGCAGGTGTTGGGTCAGATACATTCTGAATGGGGCATTGTATGCAATCATTGGTCTGATGAGTGATGAGTACAGGGGAACAATGACCTCCCTTGATCTAAATGTGAATCCCTGCATGATGAGGTGGCCAATGTAGAAGGCCTTCCAAACTACCCTGGCAATGTGAGTGTCAAACAAAAGGTTACTGTCAACCTGGGTGCCCAGGTCCCTGATAACCTCCTCTGTGCTTAGAGGATTGCCACCTAGATGGGAAGTAGTGGTAACCTTGTTCTTCCTGAAGGGTATGGCTATGCATTCTTTAGTGTTTAATGTAAGGCCATGGCTGTGGCACCAGTTATCCGTGTCTATGAGACCCTTCTGAAGGATGTCTGTGTCAGATGGGTTTCCAACTATGCTTCCCAGTTTGCAGTCATCTTCAAACTTTGTCAGCCATAATCCTCCTGTGTTTGCTCGTACTTCTGAAAAGTAGATGCTGAACAAATGTGGGCCCAGGACTGAGCCCTGTGGGACACCACTTGTGACAGCTCTGGAGTGTGACATGGCACCAGCAACTTTGACCCTGTGTGTTCCATCACTTAGCTAGTTTGCAACCCATGCTGTGATGTATGGGTTCACAATTAAGCTGGTGATGTTTTCAATGATACCTGAGTGGGGTATTGTGTCGAAAGCCTTTGCCAGGTCAAGGTAGGCTGTGTGGACTGCCTTGCAAACGTCAATGGCCTGGGTGACTGTTTTGAAAAAGTCAACCAAGTTTAAAAGGCATGATCTGCCCTTGACAAAGCCAAACTGGATTGGATCCAATGTCTGCTAGTCCCCTATGTCTTCATTTATAATTCCCATTATGATCCTCTCCATAGCTTAGCAGAACAGGCTTGTCAAGCTGATGGGATGGTAGTTTCCGGGGTTGGTGGAGGCACCTCCTTTGTGAAGTGGGTCCACCATTGCCGTATGCCACTCCTTGGGCACATATCCTGAGGTGAGGCTAAGATTAAACATCTGCCCTAACTGCGGGTGTAATTACTCATTGAGTTCATGGAGCACACAACTGGGGACACCATCTGGTCCCATGGATAAAGTGTTTTCTGCCTTGGATAGAGCAGTTCCCACCCCAGCATTGGAGATGTTTGGGGGGCTACAATCCTCTGGTGTAGATACCCCTCCAGTTGGGGGGAGGGGGGGAGAAATCTGCAATGAACCTGTCAGCCGGTATGTTGGCAATGTCTGTAGGTGCAGTGATATCTACATCATTCCGAACTAATTCTGAGCATATCTGGGAGTTCCCTCCCAGGTTTCAAACATAGGCAAAAAGGCCTCATGATTGTCCCTTGAGTCCTGAGTGGGTTTACTCTCAAAACTTGCCTCGGATGATTGTATGGGGGAACCCAGTGTTTTACTCACAATGAGCAAGGGTGTCTTCCCTCCTACGGATTACGCTCTATCTTGTAGTAGCTCCTTCCTTGTGTTGTAGAGCTTGTTTATGGCTTGGGTCCACCAGACTGGATGCTTGCCTGTGGTACAAAGAGTCTTTGTTTTGTTTGGGATTGCCTGATCCATGCAGTCCTGGAGGTGCTGGTAGAAGGCATTTCTAAGTGATTCAGTGGCTTGGGTAATGGTGTCCGCTGGCTTGGGGGCCTTGAAAGAGACCACACCAGTCCTTAGAAATGTGAAGTCGGCATTTGAGAAGGTCTTCACTGTTTGTTTTTCCATCTGGGGTGTGGGTGGGATGTGGACTCCCACTGAGAGTAGTCCATGATCTGATCTCACCAATGATGGGTATACTTCTGGTGTTGAACAGTGTGACCCCATGTTCGTGATGATGAGTTCTAGTATGTTGCCTCCACTTGAGGGATTGGGACCAGTTGCTCCATGGCATTTCAGTGTATGAACTCTTGGAACCTTTGTGTTAGAGTGTTGTGGCATGATTAGTGATCCCAGTCTATATGTGGATAGTTGGAATCACCCAGTAGAATGGTGTTTGGAGATACATTTATCCCCTTCAGTGTTTGCAGGATAGCTGTGTGAGGTACCTGAGTTTGAGAGGGTGGCATGTAACATGCTACAAACTGCAGAGCAGTCTTGCCTACGGTCACTGGCACCTGGATGGTCTCCAATGCATCGTGTGTTGCCACCAACAATGAGGTGAGGGTGTCCTTGATGAATATGGACACCCACCATCCTTCTTGGTGTTGTCCGGATGCTGGTGCCGGAATGCATGATATGAGGTAACACCCGATAGTGCCGGGTGCTGTCAGAAGCTGTGAACCAGGTTTCAGGCACAGCACAGACATCAATGTGCTACATACTGAGAAGGGCATAGAGTGTGTGCAGCTTGAGGTTGAGACCTCTGGCATTGAGCAGCAGTACCCTTAGTGTCTTTCCTTTACTGTGTTCTAGGGTGGTAGGTGTAGAATCTGAATCTTGCATAAAAAAGGCACAATGGGGGTGGCAAGAGCATCATCCGAACCGGAAGCCCAGGGGTGACAGGTGCAAGCCGTCCCTTGCAAATCACCGTGGCCTGTCCAGCATGTCATCCCAGGCAGACAGACATTGGACCCACTTTGAATGACACCATAGTCTAAGCAAAATATTACAGCTGATCATCTTGTCTCTGTTTATGTGGCATCATACTTGGTGAAGGTAGGATACTGCTGAAGGTCAGGGTCATACCTGCCTGGCCTACATAATCAGAGGGATCCTCTATGTCTCTTTCCATGTAGTCCAGGGAGGTACATCTCAGGTCGTTCACACCAGCATGGATAATGACTGGGTCAGACCTGTACTTGCAGTTGAGTGACCTGAGTGCTTGCATTATGTGGTGGATTCCAGTGCCCGATAGGCAGCTTACTGTGACCTCCTCCATACCCGATCTGGTGAGCGGGACGTCAGTGTGTCTGACTATGGAGTCACCTATGACAAGTGTGTCTGGCATTGTATTTGGCCTTAAGGGCTGTGACTGTTTGGCACACCGACTCTGTGGTCAATGTGTTGCATGTGCTGTGCCCTGTGGAGGCAGTTGTGTGAGTGTCTGCTGTGGTGGCCACTGCCATTCTGGTGGAATTCTGATCAGAGCCTCCAAGAGTGTCTCTGTGTGTCTATGTGTATGATCTTAAGTTGTGATAGTGCCATGTGAGACTGGATTTGTGATGTGTGTGTGGTTACCTTCACCTTCTCTCTGGTCTTGCTAGTCCTATGTTGAGAGAGCTCAGCCTCCACTTTGGCTATATAGTTGCATCTCTCACATGTATGTGTGTTTTATGGCAGAAGGAGAGGGTTGTCAGTGTACATGAGGCAAGTGTAACATTGCCTCAATATTCCCAGGTTCACCAGCTGAGCAGGAGAGGACACTAGCAACTGATCTCTAGACATGCTAGAAGGAATAGACAAAACAATGTTGGAATACAGGGAGATATCAAGCCCCCAAACCACATCATACTGTTTGATTGACAATAGCTACACATACACCGGTGTTTCATAGTGTCATAGTCTACTACTATGCTATCTGCCCTAGTGCATGTACAAGCCTAGCCATAGTGATGTGGCTATTGCCACCCCTTATACTGGTAATAAGTGTACAGAATAGATTCTGAAGATTGTGCCTCTGACTTAGTAGTGACACAGTATGACCCCTTACGTAATTGAATAACATGACTGTGCCTCTGTCTAGTCTGTGCCTCCGTCTCATATGCAGTTGTCCAGATGTCTCCTGAAGAGAGTCAGTGAGGGACTCTGTCAAACATGGAATGGGATACTCTGCTAGAGTGTGAGATGCCTCTGAGTTATGACTCTGTCCCTCCAGCATGTCCTATACATGTATGTGCTGAGGTTCAAATCCTCAGCTCTCATGGCTCTGGTGGATTTGGATTGCTTGCAGTGGAGCATGTCCACCAAATCCTGATTGGACATGGTGTTGTATGTCAGGCATAGGTCACCTGTACGTATGCGGTAAGACACTGAACAAAGCTGGATTTCCTCTATTCTGGAAGCATATGACATGTGTTGAAGAACCCTGACCCTCATGGTAGGTACCTTTGGGGTGTCTCCAGCTGTTGCAATTGCTGGGCAAGGTACATACCATATGGGGCTTTGTATTCAATCATGGGCCTGATAAGGGATAAGGATAGTGGAACAATGACCTCCTATGATCTTGATGGAAAACCCTCCATGATAAGGTGGACAAGATAGAAAGTCTTCCTAACCACTTTGGCAACAGGGGTGTCAAAAGAGATGTCACTATCTACATGTGTCCCCAGGTGTCTGATTTGTTGTCTGTGCTCAGTGGGTTGCTGTCTATGTATTGATCTGTGGGTACTTTGTTCCTCCCAAAGGGGATGAATACACATCAGTTGCATTCAGTTTCAGGCCATGCCTGGCACCAGCTATCCGCCTTTGTGACGGCATTCTGTAGTATTTGTGTGCCGGCTGATGTATTCACTATGGTGCCTAGGTTGCAGTCATCTGCAAACTTTGTCAGCCACAACCCCTATGTTTGCTTTCACATCTGAAAAGTAAATACCAATTAAGAGGGGTCCCAGGACACATCCTTGTGGGACACCACCTGTGACTGGCTTCAAATCTGACAAGGCACCTGCAATGTTGACTTTATGGGTTCTGTTTCTTAGCCATTTTGCAACCTATCCTGCGACATATGCTGTTATATGTCAGCTGTTGAGCTTGGCTATGATGCCTGAGTGTGGTAATGTGTCACAGGCCTTAGCCAAGTGCAGGTAGGCTGTGTGGACTGCGTAGCCCTCATCGATGGCCCTACTGACAGTTTCATAGTAGTCAACTAGGTGCAAAAGGCAGGATCTGCCCTGTACAAAGCTGAACTAGGTGGGAACAAGGGTCCGTAGGTCAGTAATGTGTCTGTGTAAGAGCTCCATAATGACTCTTCCCATATCTTTGCAGACAAGGCTGGTTAAGCTTGTGTGGTGGTAGTTGCCATGGTCTGTGGAGGCATCTCCTTTGTGGAGTGGGACCACTGTTGCCGTACGCCAGTGTTCAGGTACATATCCTGTAGCAAGACTAAGGTTAAATAGCAGTTGTATATACGGGTCCAGCACCTTCTGGAGTTCACATAGCATGCAACTGGAGATACCAGCAGGTCCCATGGATGCTGTGTACTTGTCTTTGCTGAGTGTGGCTCTCACATGGACATCCAAGATGACGGTGAGGTTACATACAGCAGTGATAACTATCTTCTTTTGGGGGTGAGGGAGGGGGTAAATCGCACTGAAGCTGTCCCGAATGTTGCCAATATCTGTCAGGTCACTGGAATATATGTTGTTGTGTACCAACTCTGAGCATATCCGAGGGTTCACAACCAGGTGTCTGACATAACTGAAGAAATCAGTGTGGTTACCTTCATTGTCTTTGGTGATTTATGTCCCCAAGTTGACCTTGCATGTCTTTATGAGATAATGTAGCTTTCTACTAGTGCTGATCACAGCTGTCTTCCCTTTTGGAGATGTAGCTCTGTCTTGCATTAGTAACCCTCATCTGTCATACAGTTTGTTTATGGCTGGGGTCCACCAGACAGGACACTTTCCCTTTGTGTAGAGGGTCCTGTTTTTATTTGTGATTGCATGGTCCATGCTGTCTGACATCTAGCTAAGGGGAGGTCATTGTGGTTCTGCAGTTATCTTTCATCAGCATTAGAAATTACCACAACAGCCCCTGTGGGGTGTACCTCATGCAGACACATCCAGCACCTGTAAAGTCCACAACAGTACCTCACCAGGAGTATGACAGAGCTGGAACACATGTAATGTGTAGTCTGATTAAACAGAGTGCAGCTCCACACACTGCCATGCTGTCCACCCAGATGCAAGCTGTGCCTGATGTAGAAAGCCATGTCCAAGCTGGAATCAATGCACATGCTGCACCTTGTACAATCTGAATGGCAGGGAGCTATGCCCATGATGGACCTGAACCCCAGCACTGACATATATAGGACAGGCTGTACTGCATTATCCAAAACGCAGAAGCCACCCCCACACATGAGTAAACTACTAGTACAGGTTGTCCGTAGAGACACTCGTTGAGTCCCCTCAACAGGAATCCTAATGAGTGGATGGGAGATGGGAGGTTTACCCTGGGTATCAATGTTATGTCACAGGTAGACAGAGGCACAGTATACTAAACAAGACATATGTCATGGCAAACTTCACTTACAATGTGTTGATGGACAAACACACTCTCCGACTAGCATTAGAAATGGCCTAGGGCACATCAGTAGTGTTCGCCAATGTACACCCATGTTGTGGAATACACTACTGATGTTGGATGAGGCTGTTGTAAGTAGTTCACATCTGAACATAATGCAACATGGTCAGATAGGTTCATAGGTACATAGGTTTATACTAGGCTATCTTCCCTAAGGCAGGTATAAGCCTAGCACAGAGTTCATTGGCATACACCACTCCTTATATGGAAACAGTACTGTGCCCATTATTGTGTCATGCCTCTCTCCAGCAGGGACACCGTGACGATCCCCGGGTTAAACGTATGACCTTCCATCCACAGGTCAAGATACCTCTTGAAAACAGCCAGCAAGGTGCTCTGCCTCACATGGACCGGGATTGTATTACACAGCATAGGGAGTCTCTGGGTGATAACTGCATCCCTCCAACATGTCCAACATACATCCCTGCTAAGGTGTAAGTCACCTGCTCTAGTGGTTCAGGTGGATCTGCCGATTCTGAGGTGGAGCATGTCCATTAATCCCTGTTTGGACATGGCCTCGCATGTCAGGCACATGTCACCTCTAAGCAGACGGTATGTGAGTGAATAGAGTGGGAGTGTCTTCAATCTGGAAGCATATGACAGCTGTTGGGGTTCCTTGATCCTTTAGGTGGGGGACATTCAGGGTGTCTGCAATTGCTGCAGATGTTGGGTGACATACAGCCAGAATAGGGCATTCGACTCGATCACCGGTCTGATAAGTGAAGAGTACAGGCGAACAATGACCCACTAGATCTGGATGTGAATCCCATCCTGATCAGGTGGGCAATGTAGAAGGTCTTTCTAGCCACTTTAGCAATGTGAGTCTCAGAAGAACGGCGACTGTCAACCTGGGTCCCCAGGTCCATGATAAACTCCTCTGTGCTTAGAGGATTGCCACCTATATGGTAGCTTGGGGTCACCTTGCTTTTCCTGAAGGGTATGTCTACACATGTTGTGCACTTTGACTTCAGGCCATGGCCCTGGCACCAGCTATCAGTTACTGTGAGTCCCTTCTGAAGGATATCCGTGTGTGATGCACTGTCCACCATGGTGCCCAGTGTGCAGTCATCTGCAAACATTGTCAGCCAAAGTCCTCCCATGTTGGCCTGTACTTCTGGGAAGTACATGACAAACAATGGGGGCCAAGGACTGAGCCCTGTGTGACACCACCTGTGACCAGTCTGGAGTCTAACATAGTGCCAGCAACTCTAACCCTGTGGGTCCCGTCCTTAAGCCAGTTTGCAACCCATCTTGTGACATATGGGTTTACATTTCAGTTGTTAGGGTTTTCCACAATACCTGAGTGGGGTATTGTGTTGAAAGTGTTTGCAAGGCCAAGGTAGGCTGTATGGACTGCCTTTCCCCAACAATGGCCTAAGTGACCAATTTGAAGATGTCAACCCAGTACAAAAGGCATGATCTGCCCCTGACCAAGCCAAAATGGGATGGGTACAATGTCTGCATGTCCCCTATATCTTTGTTTATGAGCTCAATTATGATCCTCTCCATAGATTTGCAGACTACACTTGTTAAGCTTATGGGGCAGTAATTACCAGGGTCTGTAGAGGCACTGCCTTTGTGCAGATGTGCACAACTGGACCCTAACCAGGCTGTTGTGCACACTATGGAAATGTAAAGCGGTGATAGGACTAAAGCCCAGGATACTGACCACCACAGTGAAAGTACTGAAACACTACACTATACAGTGCTACAGTGTTAGGTCAGTATGAACGGATGTTGACAATTGTGTGCAAAGTATCCCATGCAAAACCTGCAGGCACAGTATACTCCCTGTTTTGTTCACACTAAAAGCATTCGGACAGTGACTACACAACATGGCACAGAACACACAACCATAAACTGGAGGTATTTGTTGAAGGTCACACTCATCCACAAATGTGATTGGCTGCAGAGTTCAACATATGTAAAGCCCACACTGGGCATGCTCACACACTTAGATAAATGAGACATCTTTCACACAACATGCCATGGGAAGGCTGAACTGGGCATGCTCACACACTTGGTCCAAATGTTACTCCTAGCAACTGTGAAAACACACCAGAGGATGCTCATTCCCCTTTCTAGACACTGATCATGTAAGCACCCTATAAGTATATTGGAGAAAAGGAATCTTTCAGTAATCTGAATAGCGTGCTCTGCTAATGCGTCCGTCTGTAGTGTCCTAACCTAGTTAGGTAGGGGTTTGAATCCAGCAGGTGGCAAGTGTGTGTGAAGGGGGGTAAGTGTGTATGAAAGAAGCATCACTTTTGGCAACTGGGAAAACACACCACAGGATGATCATTCCACTTTCTAAACTCTGATGATGTCAGCACCCTATAAGTATATCAGGGGAAAGAAAATCCCTCAGTAATGCAAATAGCGTGCTGTGCTAATGCATCTGTCTCTAGTGTCATAATATAGTTAGGTAGGAGTTTGAATCCAGCAGGTGGCAAGTGTGTGTGAAGGGGGGTAAGTGTGTATGAAAGAAACATCCCTTTTGGCAACTGGGAAAACACACCACAGGATGATCATTCCACTTTCTAAACTCTGATGATGTCAGCACCTTATAAGTATATCAGGGGAAAGGAAATCCCCCAGTAATGCAAATAGCGCGCTGTGCTAATGCGTCCGTCTCCAGTGTCATGACATAGTTAGATAGGGGTTTGAATCCAGCAGGTGGCAAGTGTGTGTGAAGGGGGGTAAGTGTGTGTGTATGAAAAAAACATCCCTTTTGGCAACTGGGAAAACACACCACAGGATGCACATACCCCTTTCTAAACGATATCACAATTATGTATGGCTTTTGATTACAGACATGCCAAGTGTGTTTTGCACACACAGAATGCCCATGTGTGTGGGTTGTCACTCACAATAATGCATGACATTGATTAAACCAGTTATGGCAATGCACACATGATGTATGTGTGTACCAAATACACATATGTACCTGTGACCTTCAATAGTTACCATGTGTGATGCCTGCCACATGTGAATACATGGTATTTGCACAGAGTAACATTATGACCGTGGTCTTCTGTGCAGGTGCAGCATGTGGGATGTGTATATACAGTGTGAGATGTAGATGCTATCAGCCTAGTAGTGAGGGATGCACTCCTGGTCTGGGGCATATAGTCTACATGTTGTTGATGTACAGGAGCTGCATGTTTTCACCTGTTGTGGGAGTGGTAAGACAGTATTCCATAGCAATGCAGTGACTGCATGCTACGAACCATTCAGCTAGGGTGTTGTAGCTACACTAAGTCATTAGCATTCAGTAATTTGTCAGAATCCCTGGTGAGGGTCTGATGCCAACCAAGGTCAGGGGTCTACCAGCCTGTGTCACTTGCTCAGTGATCCCTTCCATGTTCCCTATCATGTATCCCAGTGAGGACATCCCACATCAGCTGTGGTGGCATGGACAATGACTGAGTCATATGTGTCCATGCATCTGACTGACTTGTATGTTTGTGTTATGTGGTGAACCATAGTGCCCCATGAGCATATCACTGTGACCTACTCCGTTTCCAGCCTGGTGAGCATTGTCTCACTGTACTGGACAATAAAAGTACCTAACACAACTGCGGCAGTAGTGTTGTATAGCTGTACAGACTGTGCTTGTTTGACACACAGGATTTGTGTGCTATGTGTTATGCGTGCTGTGTGCAGGCCTAATGTATGCCTGTGTGCCAGCTGCAGAGATGTCTGCCAGTCATGCAGGATGCTATCCTTAGGCTTCACAACTGACCTGTTGTGTTTCCATGCTTGTATTGCTGTCCGTGTAGGTCCACATCAGATTGGTATTGCTGTCACTGTAGTATTTCATGCCACCAGACAGGTTATGCCAGTACTGGGTTCAGAGTGCTTAGTCCACAGTTTGGCCATGTGTTTCCATCTCATACATGTGATGTACATCCATGGGTAGGGATAGGGTTGACTGTGTACATGTGGCAGCTGTGACATTACTACATGACACACATATTCCACAACTGTACCATAGAGGTGACTGACAACTGACCTTTGCACATGCTACCATAGTATTGAGATTACATTGGTGATTAACAGCACATAGGGACAATGGTGATAAAGATACATAGGTCCATAGGTTCGTACAGGGATGTCTGCCCAGGGCATGTATCCACCCAGCCAGAATGTGTGTGCCTTTCAACATGCATTGTGAATCTGTCTTGCTATGCCCTTTTCCAAGGTTAGTATACTGTGCCTCTGTCTCACAGTGACACATAAGTGATACCCAGGGTAACCCTACAATGTCACATCCTGTCATTAATATCACTCTTGAAGATAGTCACTGAGTCAGTCTGCCTAACCTCTATTGGGATAATATTCAGGAATGAAGGAGCCTCTGAGTTGTGAATGTGCCCCTCCAGCATGTCCTGTGTATATCACTCCTGAGGTTCAAGTATTTCCAGCGTGTATCCTGGTGGGATCTGGATATTCTGAGATGCAGCATGGCCATTAACTGAGGGTATGACCTGGCCTTCTATGTCAGGCACAGATTGCCTATGAAGAAGCAGTATGTCACTGAGTAGAGCTGCTGTTACTTTAACCAGTCAGTATGTGGCATCTGTTTGAGCCCTTTGATCCCCTTGTCAAGGTACATATGTGGTATCTCCAGTTGCTGCAGGTGTCTGGTAAGGTGCATGCCAACAGGTTCATCATAGTCAATTATGGGCATGATGAGGGATGAGTAAAGGGGCACAATGTCCACCCCTGATCTACATGTGGATCCCATGATGATGTGGCCCATATAACATGCTTACCTAACCACTTTGTCCATGTTGTTGTCAAATGGTAGAATGCTATCAACCTGTGTACCCCAAGGTCCATAATTCCTTCGTCTGCACTTAATGGATTAACACATATGTGGTACGTTGTGGTCACTCTGTGTTTGACAAAGGGGATGACTATACGCTTTCTGTCATTCACGTTGAGGCCATGGCTGTGGCACAAGTCATGTGTTTGCAAGAGTCCCTTTTGGAGGGTGCGTGTGTTAGCTGGTGAGTTGATTATGGTGTCCGGTTTGCAGTCACCTGCGACTTGCTGAGCCACAGTACTTCCATGTTGGCCTGTACCTATGATAAATATATAATGAAGATGACAGCTCCCAGGGCTGTGCCTTGTGGGACACCACTTGTACCAGGTTGGAGGCTGACATGGCTCCAGCAATTCTACCATGTGTGTTCTGCCCTTGAGCCACTGTGCAATACCCATAGTGACAAAGGAGGTAATATGTACACTGGTGAGCTTCCCTAGAATGCACAACTGGGGTATTGTATCCAAGGCTTATGCAAGGTTCAGGTAGGCTGTGTAGACCTCCTTCCCCTTGACAGTGGCCTTGGTGACTGTTTCAAAGAAATCAAACTGGTTGGAGAGGCAGGATTTGCCATTGACAAAGCCAAACTGTGTATGGTGACATGTCTGTAGGTCCACAATATCTAGATATGTGAGGTTCATGATGATCCTTGCCATAGCTTTGCAGACAAAGCTAGTCAGACATATGGGTCGAGTAGTGTACAGGATCCGTGAAGGCACCACCTGAATGTTGCTGTATGCCACTCTCTGGCCACATATCGTGTATTAAGGCTGGGATTGAACAGTGGTGTTATGTCTGGGTGTAGCTCTTCTCGTGGCTCATGTAGGACACAGCCTGGGACACTGTCTGGTCCCATTGATGCAGTGTTTATTGCTTTGGGAAGGGCATCTCTTACCTGAGCATCTGTGATGTCAGGGGGGGCAGCACTGTGCCGCGAGACATATTTGCCCTTTTGGTGTGGTGGGGGGGAGAAGGCAGCATTGAACCTGCCCACTAGGATGATGGCAATGTCTGCATGTTTTGTATTTTGTGTGACATCTTGGATTACCTCTGAGCATATCTGGGTAGTACCACCCAGGTTACTAACATAACTACAGGCAGCCTTGTGATTATCCTCAGTGGCTTGTGGAACCCTCTCTCAAAGATGGCCTTAGACAATCATATGGGTGCCTGTAGTTGTCTTCCAATACTCATCAGTGGTGCCTTCTCATTATGGGAGGTTGTTGTATCATGTAGTGGCGTCATCCTTCTATTGTATAGTGTGTTTATGGCTGGTGTCCGGCACCCAGGACATCTGCCTTTGGAGAATTGGGTCATGCTTTCATATGTGGCTTCATGATCCATGCATTCCTGAATGTGTCCATAGAATGCCTTTATACAGGTATCTGTAGTCTGGTCCATATTGTCAACAGGCCTTTGGCCTTTGAAGGTTTCCACATCATTTATGAGGGGTGTGAACTTGCTTGACATGAGCTGTTGACAGACGTGCCGCCCTCCAGACAGAGCAAGGTGAGGGTCACAGTTAGCTACTTGGGTGATAGCATGTGCCACATAACACAGGCACACAGGTCACTCCACAGCAAGTACAGCTATGAGGCAGACATTGTCCATGATGGTGCAAACAACCTGAGACGTACCTCCCTGGACCACATGGCAAGAGACACAGAGGAGCTCTTACAGCACCCTCTCAAACTCAGGACTCCCACACAGCCTTCATGCTGACACAGGACAGTTTAGATTACTCTGCAAACACCATCATACTGGGTGACGTCAGCTACCCAAACATAGACTGTGAACATTACACAAGCCACAATACCCAAGCTCTAGGGTTCCCATAGATCAGACATTCTTTGGCTATGGAACAGGTAACCAACCTTCCCACAAGAGGGGCAGATATACTAGACCTGATCATCACAACCATGAGTACAAACTACGCACCACTGGCAGTATATCCCTCATTGTTGCAATCAAACCATATACTCATCACACTGGAGTACTGGATCCCCCACATATGCAAACCTCAAACACATCGATGTGTGTGTTGGAAATGTCCCTATTAGCAACTGTGACAGTACAGTACAGGATGCAGATTCCCCTTTTGAAACACTGATGATGTCAGGACTGTATAACTATATTACCTGTAGTAAAGTCCTCCAGTAATTTGCATAGCGCGCTCTGCTAATGTGTCTTTCTCCAGTGTCATAACGTAGTTAGGTAGGGGTTTGAATCCTGCAAAAGGAATGTATGTGTGTTAGTATGAGTGGGGTTTATGTGTGTGCACTATGCTGGGAGGGTTAACTGCCTTTTGACAACTGGGAGAACACACTACAGGGTGCACATCCCTCCTCCTACACACAGATGATGTCAGCACCCTCTAAGTACAGCGTTAGTAAGAATTTCTCCAACTACTGCAAATAGCACACTCTGCTAATGTGTCTGTTTCTACTGTCATAACACAGTTAGGTATGGGTTTGAATCTTGCAAATGGAAAGTATGTGTTTTACTGTTGGTGGGGTTAGTGTGTGTGCACAATGATGGGGTGGGATGTGGCTTTTGCCACATGGGGCTATGCACTGCAGGGTGGTCATTACCCTTAACAAGCAGTGATGTTGATAGCACCTTATACAAACAAAACTACAAAAGAGAAGGTGGTGGTACCAATAACACATGTAAGGTAACACTTCTTCAAGTAATGTCCACAAAACGGAGTAGGATAATCAAACAATTCTTTTATTCTATACAGACAACATGACAACAGACAACTGCCAGTACTCAGTATAGTGTTACATGCTACTGTAACACGCACATGTACCCAACTATACCTAGATAGTGCTCTGAAGCCTGAATGTGGCAAGTGTGTGGATGTGGGATGTGTCTGTGTGTGCATTTCCATATGGGAAACATGTTTGATGTGGCAATCAGGGTACTACAGTACCTGATTCACATTACATCTTTCAACCGATGAGGTTGCCTGCACCCTGTGAGTACAGGTAGAGAAGGGGACGCCAGTAGTAAACAACATAGTGCACTTCTCAAATGTGTACCTGTCATGTATCAACAGCTACTCATGTAGGGTGATAAATAATGGGAATGGCAGGTGAGCGTGTGCATGTGTGTGGGTAGCAGGGTGTGTATAAATGCATGTGTGACAGAACAGTTACATATAGCTGAATCTACGTAACAGCACAAGATGCGCATTGCCATAGTCAATGTTAGCATGTGATGGTGTGCAGCTGGTACACTTTGGTAAGTAGTATGGGTGCATATAACAATTGAGGACAGTCATACAGTTACTGCAGCAGGACTGCTGGGATATACACACAATTATACTGGAACAGTGAACAGTTACCAACATGTTACTACTTATACACATCTATGTAGTCACCCTGTGCATCAGCAACGTGTTTACCTTTACCTGCACCAATGTTGTAGTATGCAGGAGGTGGCACAGTGTCATCATATGCACAGGGTGTGGGTTAGCTATGCCCAAGCCAGCCACTGGTAACACCAATTGACATGTGTGTGCATGTGTGTTTGTGAGGGGCAGCAGTACAGGGTGGACCGGTGTTGGTGCAGTGTGTGTGTGTATGTGTTTGCCCTAGGTGTTAGGTTTCTGCATGTGTGTAAGCACGCACACAGTCCCACATAATGGCTGCCATGTACAGGGTTTTGTGGACAGCCACAGACTGCACCTGTCAGGTCATCCAGATCAGTGTCTGTGGGCACGGACACGGTACCTGTGCCTGGCAGCGGTGCTACGGCGTATCCGTACTAACCCAGACTGGGTACTGTCATCGGAAGCAGGGGTGTGTTGACTGGACACAGTTCCCTGTTGGGACTGTCCAGAGCCACGTGCACGTGGTCTCCTGGGGCGTCTTGATGACAGCACAGACCCAGCATTGCTGGGGCTGGTGCTGGCACTTGAGGTGCGCGAGTGGGCCTGTTGTCGTCCGCGGCCACTGCCAGCTGGTGCTGTTGCTGGCATACGGCCACGTCGACGTCGCAAACGCACACCATCACCCTGGCCCATGGACATCTGGTTGTGGAGCAGCTGTTCTATGCCCCCACAACGACATCTGTGAAGTTACAGATAGCATTCGCAATGTCACGCATGCCATCTGTCATGGCTGTGCGACATGCTCTCAGCTCCCTCAGACCCTGTCTGGTGTACCTTTCCATACGTGCCTGTGCCTGCATGACAGTTCGAAACATAGTGGAGGTTGACATACCTCCTTGGGCACGTCGGCCAGAGGCAGTACGGCCACGGATGCCCCCACGAGAACCCATGGGCGACTGTCTGCGTGGTACCATTGGAGGCCCCTGCTCATGGCTGCCTTGTGGGGATGCATGTACCACAGGTACCACATTACCCTGATCTATGCCCACTGCAGACTGTCCATCACCTAGGGACAATGGTGACAAAGGATGTAACGGCAGGATGACTATGCATTGACGGGTTGAAAGCTGTGTACTGTCAATTGGCTGACCAATGGTGGACCCAGACACACCTTCCTGCACCATTACAGACATTTCATCATCATCAGTACCTGGGGCACAAGATTCAGGTTCCCTGCTGCAGGTCACCAGAGCAGCACCAGAACCTACAGGAGGAAAACATGGAGCACAGATTACAGTCTCCATACATATTTGACAGAGATGCATTTCAATACTAATGCACACATTCAGAAATGGACACATGCACTCATGGACACTAACACACATGCACACTTGGGCACAGGCACGCTTGCACACATGCACACCCCACAGTAAACACACACATCAGTACCATGTTACACTACTCAATCTACTACAACTGTATTACGGGTATTGTGAACACAGTCACCAGCAAGTCTACTACAGAGTTACACTACTCTTCCTAGTTTTATAAATTGCTTTACAGATAATGTTAAAAGGACTCACCAGCATGTATGGCCTGCCTCGTTGCTAGATGGGAGGGACCTGGAAGTGTGAAGAGAGTAATGTCAGTGGGCACATGTGTGCCATTTGTTTTGCACATGATACAGTACAGTAGTACACTAGTTCCCTTATACACATCAGCTGCACATAATGTCTGTATATATATCATGATGACAGATACATACCACATGCACACCTTATGCGTGCATGAAGTAACAGTGTACAGAACAGTCATATGTACATACCAGGGTTAACTCTAATCTCACCCTTACCTCTCTTCAAACGACACCTCAAACTGTACTTCCAAAACCACTGGCTTTGTTCTTCTTGGAGTACAGGCTAACGTCCCTCTCCCTACCCTCTCTTTACCTTTAACCCCTCATTGTGCATAGAAACTAGCTTCTACCCTGTTTCTTTCACCTTGATGTCCTTCTATGCTCTGACCTACTTCTCCCATCCCTCCCACATCCTCTTGACTGTCTTCCTTCTTTTCCTCACTTCCCTTATTGACTCCTGCCTCTTCCATATCATTGTATCTTTCATACTCCTTCTACTTCTCTACCCTTCTGAGCCCTAACTATTATGTATCTGGCTTTTGCCTTATTGCATAACCGTTATGCTTTAGGTAGGATTGCTTTTAAACCAACGGTACATTGTGTATGACTCTAAGCTGTTTGAGTTCCTTATATGTATGTTGATTTAGTTAACAGGCTGGTGTACAATTCTATCATGTTGGCTGTCTGTATTAACAACTTGTCTGTCTGCCTTTATTATGTTATGTGTGGAGCTTTTCTCCACAGGCCTCTACTGAAAATGGACATATATCCAGCTAGACTATCTGGGTCAACAAATGTAAAAGTAATAACAATAAATGAATATGGCATCTTACCTGCACGCTCGGTGTCTTGCTGCTGTGTGGATCCAACCTCCATCATGATGCATGAGTGTTGCTTTTGTTGTTCTGGGGCTGGATCCACAACACTTAGCAGTAGCCCCTCCTGTCTGGTGAGGGGGGGATGTGTGGCCACCCCCACCTGTGGCAACCTGTTGCTCATGGATATCTGCAGCACGCTGGCAGACATTTCTTATCAAATCACTGCAGTGATGTCTCACCTGCTCATATGTCCTATCATGCATGCCAACATCATTTATCCTGCTAACGAGGTTTTGCCACAGTGCAGACCTCTCCTTCTGATTCTGGGTGGTGCGTGAGAACAGGATGGCATAGTCACACACCAGGCTCTGGTGAATCACGTCATCCTCTGCAGCAGAATATGATGGGTTCCTTTTTGGAGCCATGTCAAGCTGGAAAGGTACACAAACAGGTTATCAGCATAGTATCTCAACAATACATGGTACACATTCTATACAGGGAGTATTAACTTCTACTTATTACTGCTTGGTTAAAACTTGATTACAGTGTAGCTATCATTCTATGTCATTTGTACTAAGCACTTGGCCTTCAGACCAGTTGTTTTACATTACGGAGGTTGGTGGCAAGCACTGTGGGGGCAGGACACATATCTTTCATCCATTGAAGTTGGGAACTGCTGATTGAGGGCCCAGTGTACAAGTGTATTAGTTCTGGTATGGGCAGTTGGCCTTCAGGCCAGTTATTTAACATTAACAAGGTTTGTGGTCTGCACTCGTGTGTGACAATAGGCTGTTCTCTGCCATTCATAGCTGGGGACATCTGGTTTCAGGTTTATAGTGCCTGCATATCTGAGCTGTATCTTACTGACATTGCTACACCTTGTTTGCTGTAGCAACCACTACATCCAGGCCTCCTGGATCTACCTTTGTTTATATGCTTGTTATTTGTTAGCTTGTTATTTCACTGGTATGCTACTTCCACATAGTACACAGCTTGTCAACACGTCTGTGACTCACTACTGATATCTGCATTGCTTACTGTACGTATTTCCATGTTACACATGACAGCAAGTGACTGCTTCTCATTGTTGCATTTACTTAATTGTGACACATTGCACTTAGGTTACCTGGCACTTGCTCACTGACGCTTTTATATCAGTCAGCAGTTGTAGGTAATGTCAGTACACCCTCACTCCCCACTGGACCTTGTTTTCAATCATTAATTATTACAGAATTCAGAATAGTATTCTAGCATGTCCAGAGGTCAGTTGTCAGTTCCCTCCCAGTCCAGCTGGTGAGTGTGGTACTCCAGAGACAATGTTGGAACAGATGCATGTACACAGACAACCCCTCCTCCTAACAACAAATTCAAACTCATGTGAGTGATGCAACCATATACCAAACTGGAGGCTAGGCTCTGTCTACTCAATACCGCCATAACCAGTCAGGTGGCCAAGGAGACCACACACTACACTTCCAGTCTCACATAGACCTACCACAACAGCGGACCTAACACATGATCACACATGAACATACTTGTAGGCTCGGACCACAGCTATGCCTATGCAGCAGAGACCTCCTAAGCAGACATCCATGCAACCACTACCACGGAAACGAACATGTGCAACACATATCACACAAAGCCAATGTGCTGAACACTTACAGCCATTAACAGTAAACAACACACCTCATACACCTGTACTAGGTGCCTCTATCATCAGGCACACTAACATCACGTTCACCAGGCTTAACGAGGTGAGGGTCACGGTGTGCAGCCTCTCGGCCACTATGACCTGCCACATAACACAAACACTCAGGTAACCCCAAGGCAAGTACAGGTATGACTCAGTCAATGTCCATGCTGGTGTGAATGGCCTGACACATTCCTCCCTGGACTACATGACATGAGACAGTACAGAGCTCTCTGAGCACGTAGCCCAAGACAGTTTGACCCTGTCCTTGAGTAGCATCCTACCCTCACCTAGAACCATGCCACAATATCAAGGCACGATGATCCCTTCCAACAATTGACTGACATACTGGTGTCATTCACAGGTGTGCCAATGCCTGCCATCTTGGGGTGGTATGCTTTGCTAGGGACAGCTTGCACCTGTCACCCCTGTCCTATTGGAATTTGGCGGAGCCTCTTGCTACACCCATAGTGCCTGTATTAAGCAAGGCTCATAAGGCAAACCCACATCCATTTGTATCACAAAGGATGAGGAAGTAAGAGTGATGCTACTCAACACCAGAAGTCTAGACCTAAGCATGCACGCACTCAAAACCCTACTTAACATTCTGGACATCGATATCTGTGCAGTAACATGAACCTGTTTCAGGTTTCACAGGAGCACACCAGTACTACCAGGTTATAGCTGTTACCATTCTTGTCGGCCCCAACACTTGAACAAAGGAGGGGGAGTATCAGTATTCAATGCAGATTCCCACGCCTCCACATTGGTGGCACAGTACAACATAGGTGTTAGGCCATTGAGTACAGAAGACGTAGTTGGGGACCTGGGGAAGAAACATGGTAGCGGTCTGTCATTTGTCAACCACATGGCCAATGTGGATTGAAAGACATGTTATATAGCCCAGCTAATCATGAGGGATTCACATGTATGGCATGGTATGCCTCTTTACTCATCCATCATCAAGCCTATAATTGCATACAATGCACCGTTTGGGATGTACCTAACCAGACACCCACAGCAACTGGTACAGGACAACAGTACCTCATCAAGGGGATGCAATGGCTCACACAGATGTCATATGCTGCCCAGGTAAAGTAAATCCAGCTTGGCTCAGTGGCTTACTGCCTGTTCAGAGGCAATCTGTGCGTGCCATATACAGCCATGTCCTACCCAGCAGTAATGAACATGCTGCACCTCAGGCAATCAGAGTCCCATACAGCCACATGCTCAGGAGAGCTGGACCTCAGCACTGACATACATGGACATGCTGGAGGGGCATATTCCTAACCGAGAGGCTCCCTTCACTCTGTAATGAGCTCACACTACAGGTTAGGCAGAGTCCATCATTGACTCTCTTCTATAGGAATCTGGATGACTGGATGTAGATCATAGTTGTACCCCAGGTATCACTTCTATGTCACTGTTAGACAGAGGCACAGTATACTAACATCGGACAAGGGCATAGCAGCATAACTTGTAATTGGGTGGTGAAAGACAAACACATTCTACTAGGCTTACCAATGCCCTAGGGCAAATAGCCTAGTATGAACCTATGAACATGTGTGTACTGCTATAGTACTTCTGCCATATGTTGCATGTGTGTGTGTTGTGGGGGATGCACAGGTAATGGCCGGATACTTCTGCACAGGCGATTAGGTGTTAGGTCATTGTCTGACACATTCTGGGTGTTCATCCCTACTCTCTTTCTCTGTAGGTTTTGTGCAATGAATGTATTGCATGAGTGTAGTGTGGGTATTCAATGCTTTTGTAGGTATCTGCATAGGTCCATGTGATGGCCTCTGCACCAATTGTAAGGCAGCATTTGCTAATTGCATGCAGCCAGGTGTGTACTGATTGCATGTCTCACTGTGATTTCAGGACACTGCTATAAAAGGGTATGTGAGATAGGCGTTGCCCTTTCAGATTGTAGGGCGTGGACCATGCTGGTATGCTGTTGACAGTGTTCTGTGAGTGTGAAGGTTAGTACATCTCCCATGCTTCATGCTGTGTTGTAGATTCAGGTTGCTGCATTTCTCTTGCCTGTTCCCTGTAGTGAGTGTGTCTGCATACTGACACCTACAACTATATGTCATATGTATTGCTATATAAATATATATATATCTGTGTACATATACATACTTTCATATATGTACATTAGCTGACATTATTGGGTACAAGCTAACAATTAGCAGGGCTGTTTCTGTTAACACTACACTAGTATGGGAATCCAGTAATTGGGACTATAAAAGTCTGCCTGACATGCTTTGGGTAGTAGACATACTATATTGCCTTTATCTTCATTCCTACTATTACATGTTCCACTTATTTAGCACTATATTCCTGTATGAGAGTCATGGCTTAGTGGTAGGTCATACAGACTAGTGTTACAATGGTCTTGTGGTAGGGCCTACTAGTATGCTTATATTCTGCTTTTGACTTGAGTATAGGGCCTATCAATCAAAGTGCTGGAGGCACCTTTAAGCAGTTAAAGGGGTTAGTAGGTCTCACAGGAGCCAGGCTGTGTTGCAGATTCTGGTTGCTGCATTTATCTTCACTGTTTCCTGTAGTGAGTGTGTATGGATACTGACACCTACAACTATATTTCATATGTATTAATATATATTTATATATATGTATGTGTAGCTATACATACCTTCATATATGTACATTACCTTACTTTATTATGTACAAGCTAACAAGTAGCACGGCTGTTTCTGTTAACACTGAACTAGTATGGGAATCCAGTAATTTGGCCATTGCAACTCTACCTGACATGCTTTGGATAGTACACCTCCTATATTGCCTTTATACTGATTCCTACTATTACATGTTATATTTATTTTAGCACTGTGTTCTTGTAAGACAGGCATGGTTTAGTGGTAGGTCATACAGACTAATGTTACCAAGGTCCTGGGTTTGAGACTGACAGTGGAAATTTATTTTTATTTGCAATCTTTCAAACTGAGTACAGGGCCTGTCAATCAAAGTGCTGAGGCCACCTTTAAGCAGTTAGAAGGGTAAGTAGGTCACACAGGGGTCAGGCTGTGTTGCAGATTCAGGTTGCTGCATTTATGTTCACTGTTTCCTGTAGTGAGTGTGTATGGATACTGACACCTACAACTATATTTCATATGTATTTATATATATTTATATATCTGTATGTGTAGATATACGTACCTTCATATAGGTACATTACCTTACTTTATTATGTACAAGCTAACAAGTAGCAGGGCTGTTTCTGTTAACACTAACCTAGTATGGGAATCCAGTAATTTGGCCATTAAAACTCTGCCTGACATGCTTCAGATAGTACATCTCCTATATTGCTTTTATACTGATTTTTACTATTACATGTTATATTTATTTTAGCACTGTGTTCTTGTAAGGCACGCATGGCTTAGTGGTAGGTCATACAGACTAATGTTACCTGGGTTCGAGACTGACAGTGGGAATTTATTTTTCTTTGCAAACTTTCAAACTGAGTACAGGACCTGTCAATCAAAGTACCATAAAGGCACTTTTAAGCACTTTAAACCAGGTCTGCGCTCATTTGCGCGGAGCTCACGCATGCGCACTGGCGGTGAGCTCCGCTAACACAAGCGCACCAGCTAATTTCTTTGAAAGAAAAGAAAAAGGGGTGACAGGAAAGTGGTGAAAAAGGGGTCACAAAGAGGGTAAGACAGTAGGGAAACAAGCGTGGGATTTGCAGGAGGGATGTAGGTAAGGCCCATAGATGCCCATGTCTTTGGCAGCAACAGCTGTGCATTTCCATGTATTTTGGTGAGACATTGAAAACCTTTCACCCCTGAGAGAGGTGTCAGGATAACATTAATATTTGTTGTAGAGCCAGTTGTAATTAACTGTTTCAATGTCAAGCAGACATGTGTGCGACATGGACAGCTATGTATGGGGCATAATTTTTGTGGGTACAGAGTGCCCTTTTTTTTTCAGGTGAGAGTGGTATGTCAGGTGAAGGAAGTCGGTATAGCTGGGGAGGTAGGTTGGGTAGGTTAACAGACAAGACAGACAAGACGATACAGGGCGGTGTATGACACACGTGGGGTTACACAATTGACGGGATGGAGGTTGGGATATCCGAGATGCATGAGCCCACAGATGGCAACAGTGGAACTGATATCCCCACCCATAGGCAGTTGTCACTGTTCCTTCACAGCCCAGGACGGGCTGTGCTGGGGCTGTGTAGGCGGGCAACGGCCTGGGCCGTTAGCTGTGCCACACGAGCCTCGAGCTGGCGTAGGGGCCCAAGAACAGAGTCTTGGATCTCCCTTCGCACCACAGACCGGACACCTTGGAGGGTGAGTGGACGAACCCTCCGGCCACACTTGCAGAGGGGGGACGGGCCCCATCCCCTGCAGCGCTTCCACCCGAAGGTGGCACAGGGCCACCGTTGGGGGGTCCGGCCTGGGCACTAGTGCCAGGTGCAGTCGCCAGCTGAGGTGGGAGAGGTGGGTCCGCTGGGACCTGCCTTCCCAAGCGTTCTAGGTTTGTGAGTAGTTATGTTAGTTTGGGTTAGTCGCATTTTATTCCATTCAGATTAGTTGTAACAGCATGCATTGGTATTCCCATCAAACAAACACCCAGATATTAACACCATTGAACAAGGGGCATATCAATATCACATGCATTATTTGAACAGAAATACACAGTCAAACAACATGCAGGGTTGATTAATGGCAACAGGCCATCAAATTTGCAGGTATGAACAGGGCACATGCACAAACAGGCATGCATATATTTTTGAAACGGACAAATGTCCATGATTAATGAAATGTTTACATACCATTATTTAGTGGGTGTTGTTATATGGAATTATAGGGTTGGGTGGAGATAGGAAGTGATGACACATTCATATGTTACACATTGATTTACATTTGTAATAGGTACACAATTAAGTTGAGGCTGATGTTTCAAATAATTTTTATTTGACTGTCATGCTACACCTGTTACAAATACATCACTATCCTACTTATTTTGAATCTGATCAGATACATCATCCTGCTACACTTTGATGACAGGACAGGGGACAACTATGGCTGTTTAGTCTGTCAGATAATCATTCATTCTATCTGCAAATTGTATACTGTGATCACCATACAGACTTTGGCCTAGACATTCCAGATTCTGACACACTGAAATCAGTTTGGGATATTAAGATGTACTTCCCACATGCATTTAGTTCTGTAGAAACACACTGGGGCTACTATATTCAGGGGTTATTACTACTTTATTTATTCATGCATGACCCTTTCTGTCACTCTCACACATCCTGCAACTTCACAGTTCAGGTTGGTACTTCTAGGCTTTGTTCACATGTTAGACTGGTGGTGATTCAAACACTTTCCAACAGCCTCACTTCTGTCATGATTCAGCATTTCAACAGGGATATATCTCACATATGACTACCTCAGATTCTAAAGCTGTACTCTTGAGACTACTGCAGGTTACACTATATTTAATTCATGGTGGGACATCTGTATTACAGCACTGTTTAATTCTATCAATTATATTTCCAGTTACACTTGCATACTGATGAACTTGTTGCAGCCATACCTGCAGACTTACAATTCCTGCTTGCACATTATATTACTTTTAATCAATACACTGCAGTGTTCTGATACATGCTACAGTACAATATTTATTTACAAGTAATGGGTGGGGTTACTAACCTGCATGGTGGCGCAGCCGCACCAGCCTACGGGCATACATCTCACGGTTCGCAGAGTGGACACCTGCAGCTGTAATACGAAAGAAGTAATATTGGACTACACATCTCCATGGTATCAGCCAGTTGAAATCCTTACATACATAAGCAAAATGTAACTTACTCAGTAGTGGGGCGTTGGGCATATCCCGGGCCTCCTGGATCCATTTGGTCAACTGGTCTTGCTTGCGTCGCTTCAGGTCCGCATGGTGGTGACAGACCTGCTCACCAGTGCGTGGAATGCCAGTAGCACTGGTCAGATCACGAGCCAACTGGTCCCATGCCTCTGCCCTATACACTCCCCATGAGACCTGGCCCTGCATGAGTTGGGCTTCGTGATGATGGACAAGGAGCCAGACCATGTATCTGGACTCCTCAACGCCCCAACGCTGTTCTCGAAAGCAACGTCCCTCACCTACTCCACTCATTCTGACTGCAGGTCTGTTCTACAATCGTTTCTGCTGTGTATTCCCGCCTATGGGGCTTATATATGCCGCTTTTCTCTGATTGGCCGTTTTGGAATTGTATCTACTTCACTGAAAATGCTTTATCATGCTCCATTCTGGATTTTATCCCATATATATGCTATTTCTGCATTTCTAGGTATTACTGTCATGGCTTAGTGGTTTAGTACCTTGACTCTAGTGCATGGTATCCTGGGTTTGAATCTGACAACTGATTTTTGATTTTCCTGACAGAAATGAGTTGAGACCTGTCAATCAAACATGCCAAAAGCACTTTTAAGCACTTAAAAGCAGGTCTGCGCTCATTTGCGCGGAGGTAACGCATGCACACTGGCAGTTAGCTTGTGGGAGCGCAAACGGTGTGCGCTAGGGTAAACCTTAATTGGCTAGTGACACACATGTTCAGCTTAGCACAGCTAGTTGCAAACAGTTTCATTCTGTTAAACCGGTGCTTAGCAACGGGCACGCAGTTTGCAGCTTTTTAAACACTACTCAGCTACGGGCAGTCTGTCTCACAGCAACTTAGCTATGAGTACATTTCTGACTATTTTTATTATTGTGTTACTTCAAAATATATGCTCCATTTCATTGCATTTTACAAAAGGGAATACTTTTACATTTGTACAATACTGTCAGGGGGCTTTTTAGTGCTTATTTACAAATAAAAAAGGTTGTTGTGGGGGCTCGAACCCTGCCTGCCTACTCTTAGGCCAGCAACTCTACCGCTAAGCTATTACTTCTTGGCTTACTTTGCATATTTAGATTTTATATCCTTTTCCACTGACTGCTAACTGCAATTGCGCTAGTAGCACACCCAAGCAAGCACACAGTAGCAAACATTTACGGGGTTTAAAAAAAAAAAAAGGTTTTAATTTAATTTTATAACATCTCTTCACTTTATACACTGATGGTCTGCTGGGGCATGTGTTGTGTAGTGTGTTTATTCACATTTCCATGGCCTCTCTCGTGGCTGTTTACTTTCAGCCATTCTAGTCTTCCGGGGGCGTGTCCGCTTGCAGGGCTTAGCCTACAGACACGCCCCCTACTCTCTTACATGGACCGTGTAAGAGTTACTAGTGTGATTCAGCATGCCTTATGCACCTCATGCATATGCATGACATGCTGACATCACACCGTTTAACTGCAGCCTCCGTGTAAGAGTTATAACTCTTACACGGAGGCTTCCTGAATCTGGCCCATGGTTTTGAAAGTAAGTAAAAATAGAGTACACAATATATGCACAGAAGCAGAAATGACATGAAGATTACAACCCGTCATATACCCAAACCACCAATTTCCTGTAGATTACTAAGTATAACAATAGTACAAAGTACCAAGTATACAATATATTTAACAAAGTGTTCAAACAGTCAGATAATAGTTATTCACAGTATTTACATGGAGCAGTGTATGCAACAGCATAGCTATTTACAGTATTTACATACAGCAACGTCTGGTATGGAAAATGGCAGTTGTTTGTTAATGAATGCTTATGAGATACTTAGAAAACAGACTGCAGGGTGGCACCCTGTCAGGTTTTTCCTATAAGAGAATCTAGGTAGGGAGAATACAGTTACATTTCCATTTGGAAAATAGGTAGGAGTGTAGTTGAGTTTTAAAGTTGTCAGTGTTCTGCATTGTTCTTAGTGGGTGTGGGGGAATTCCTTTTCTTGCCAAGGGAGAAAGAGAAGATAAGTTGTCCAGCAGGATGTTTAGGTTTGTGGACAGAAATTAGATTTTGGTGTTTTGATCTGCAAGTTCAGTTAGGGGTGTAAAGGAGAAGGATGTTTGTCAATGCTGGGCATTTGGTTGGGTTGAAAATTAACATATGGGCAGTAGTGTGTTGGAGGTAGTCCAGATAGTTAGCTCTAACCAGTTTATTGATTGTAGGGTTATACAATGATGAGTGGAATGTTTAGACTTCATAACAAATTTAGAAATTTTATTGTAACAATTTTCAAGTTTGGAAGTAATGGAGGAGGATAGGTTGGTAAGTAGAGGGGCACCATACATTAGGGAGGGAAGGAGATAGGTAGAGGCAAGAGTAAGCCTAGTAGAAGAGGAGAGAAAGTGATTGTTCCTGTAGAACATGCCAAGTTTTTGGTGTTTTTTTTATAGTTTGCAAAATGTGGGTGTCGAACTTGAGGTGTTTGTCAGTAGTTACTCCGAGTAATTTGGCAAAGGGAACTATTTCAGTGGGAGAGTTGTTTTGGCTAAGGAAAGATGTTTTTTCATAAGAGAATGATTTTGTGGGAAGAAGAAGCAGTATTTTTGATTTATTTGCATTGAGAGAAAGGTGGTTTTGGCACATCCAGATCTTTAGTTGAGAAGGCGGTCTGGGTCTTAGTTAGAAGTTCTGGGAGGTTAGCAGGAATCCATGTTGGGTAGGAGTAAGAAGTTGGTTTTGAGTCAGAAAAGGTTGGACGTGGATACATTTTTCTAGTATCTAACAGATTGCAGAGAGGAGGGCTATAGGACGAAAGTTTGAGATATTAGTATTTTTGCCTCCTTTATGGAGAGGAAGAATAAAGACAGAGCGCCAGAGTTTGGGGGCATAGGATTCTTGTATGGATCTGGATACTAATTGGGAGTGCAATTACATTGGCGCCGGACTTGAGGAGGGCTTAAACAAGGATTATTGTTTGGATAATTGGTCTGGTTCTTGTCCTGTGTCTTAAGCAGCTAGTGTTTTAAATCAGATATACCTGTTGCTCAGGCTGCTGCAAAGAGACTGACCTACTGCCAGCTGTGATATTGAGAAAAGATAAGAATTTGTTCTCATTTATTGTCTGCACTGTTTAATATCTCTGTAATCTGTACAACTGTCTCACTATCCTTCTTGTTGTGTAATATAGCTGAATATCTTAGTGTTGACCTCAGTTTGTAGTGAGATCCCTTGTCTAGAAGCCTAACTGTTGTCTTAGTGAGAGAAAGATTGCAGAACTGGTTGTATCTGGCCAAGGAATTCCTGCAGCTGTTATTGTTTGGATAATTGCTCTGGTTCCTGTCCTGTGTCTTAAATAGCTAGTGTTTTAAATCAGATATACATGTTGCTCAGCCTGCTGCAAAGAGACTGACCTACTGCCAGCTGTGATATTGAGAAAAGCTAAGAGTTTGTTCTCATTTATTGTCTGCACTGTTTAATATCTCTGTAATATGTACAACTGTTGTTTTTTCCCCACCCACCGTCCCAGTTGTTGTTGTGGTCTTTTGTCTTTTGTCTTGGTGGCTTTGAGTTGCCCACCTCTGGTATAAAGTTGATACTGGACACTCCCCCCCGCCAGTCACATTACATCAACTCATTCTACTGTTAATAGTGAGAAGTTAGCTTAGGCCCACCCCTTTAGCTTAGGCCCAGCCCTTTAGCTTAGGCCCACCCCTTTAGCTTCTGCATATTGAATTATCTCTTTATCTTCTTCCTCTTCACTTTCTCCTACATAGCCAAACTGGAAGCAAAGCTCTCTCCACCCAAAATTATGCTAGACAGTCAAGAGGAGAAGGTTAACACCTGCACTACACCCCAAGCAACACATAGCCCTTCAAAACTCATGCCACCAACATCCACACATAGTAACACTAAACCCACTTATGCAGAAGCCCTTAATATTAACCTGCCCAAACAACAAGGACCTCCGAAGCTGAAACGCAAACACCAATCACAACCAAAGTGACACATAGCTCAAAACACCAGTGTGCCACCCAACAACAGCCCCTAAGGCAAGACAATGTACCCAACACTTTAGTCATAGGTGACTCTATAGTCAGGCACACTGATGTCCCACTCACCAGGCTGAACAAGGAGAAAATTGTCAGCTGCCTGTCGGGTGCCAGGATCTGCCACATAACGCAGGCACTCAAGTCACTCCACAACATGTACAAATATGACTCTGTCATTTTCCATGTTGGAGTGAATGACTTGAGATGTACCTCCCTGGACTACATGAAAAGAGACATGGAAAAGCTCTTGGATCATGTGGCCCAGGCAGGTATGACCCTAGCCCTTAGTCGCATCCTGCCTTCACCCAGAATGATACCACAGTATAAGGACAAAATGACTGACTTCAACAATTGGCTAAGTTTCTGGAGTCATTCAAAGGGGATCCAGCATCTGTCTGCCTGGGAAGACATTATCAAAAGACCACAATGCTTTGCCAGAGATGGTCTGCACCTGTCGCCTCTGGGATTCAGGTTACTGGCCAAGGGTCTTGCCACCCCTATAGTGCCTTTTTTAGGCAAGGCTCAAAGGACAAAACCACCACCATAACAGATATAAGCATGCAAAATCTAAAGGTAATGCTACTCAATGCTCGAAATCTAAACCTCAAAATGCACTCTCTCGAGGTACTCCTAAAAAGTGTAGAACATTGATATCTGTGACCTGGTTCAAGGCTCCAGAGAGCACCCCTACAATACCAGGCTACAACTCTTACCACACTTTTCGGCCACCAAACCAGGGCCAAAGCACTAAAGGTGGAGGAGTGTCCATATTCACCAAGGATATTCACACCTCCAGGCTAGTTGCCCAACACAATGCATCTGAAATTCTACAGGTGCAACTAACACTAGGTAAGACTGCAATCCAAACTATAGCTTGCTACAGATCCCCCACCATGCCCCAGGATTCTTGCTACACCTTTCTAAACATACTGGAAAATATTAAGATACAACCAAACACCATAATACTGAGTGATTTTAACTACCTTGCCATTAATTGGGAAAACTACTTGGGTACCAGCACCTTTGCCCAACGGTTCTTGGAATTCATAAATTCCAGTGCCCTGGATTAGCTAATCCATAGTCCCACCAGGGGCTCAAATATCCTAGACCTGGTCATTACCAACATGGGAGATTGATGGTCCACACCAGTGGTCACCCCCTAATGTGTCAGGTCTGACCATAAGCTAATCACCCTTGATGTCCACATCCCACCCCCACCCCCAGTAGGGAAACCTCCATAAAAAAAACTTCTCCAAAGCCAACTTCATGCAACTCAAGTCAGAAGTGACAAACTTCATGACACCCATGCAGACAGGGCCTGAAATATGTCCCTAAAAGTATTATAAATATATCAAATAATAAATATGACTGTAAATGGATAGTTAAAATATCATTATAAATATATCATATGAATACATTATAAATACATGTAAAAAATCATGTAAAAAAATCATAAAAACAAATCCAGTGTATTTTACTATTTTTTAATATATATATTTAACAATACTCAATATATCTACTTAATATTTATTAGGTTATTACATATGCATGTCAGTCATACTGCGTCTCCAATGAAAAATGAAGTGGCAGTACAAAAGGATGTGATGTAACAATTTTTAAAATGTCTGATAAAGTTTAACATGATTTTAAATGAAAGCGCTAACACCGTGACTTATTTTTGTTAATAAAGTGTCTTTTAGAACTGGTGGATTTGTGGTCTTTAGCTGTGGGGACGGAGCTACATTTGCCCTTCTTATTTTATTTAGTTTTTGTTTGTTTTGCGTTAGTTCGCTGGCATGGCTTTGGGCAATGTACTTGGCTCTCCTATACAGCTCAGTGAGGAAGAAAATGGGACCGAAGGGTGTATTGGAAAGCAAACTGCTTTAACTACGCAGCTAACAGAGCGTGTGGAGGGACTATAAGAACGGATTAAGTCTTCTGAGCATGCTACATCTAATTGTACACTCAATGCACCCAGAGAGACTTTATGGATTTTAATTTAATGCCACTTTGTTTTGGCAATAACAGCTCTGGTTTTCACAACAATGAACCTGGAGCTGTAAGCCGTTCATATACAGAGCAGCAGGAAGTGAGTGCACATACATGAGCATGCGCACTGAATAGAGAACACAGGAACGCTGATAATGGTGGAACAAGAAGAGTATTACCAGCACTAAGTGAATGGCTGGGGTCAGCATTCACTTTCTCAAATGGACAATCTCAAGGTACTGATTTAATTGATAATAAGCTCAATGCATTTGATAGCAAGTAAGCCAAATGCAGAAAGCTTCAATTAGAGAATGCGTATTTGAGAGTGTAGCAGGTTTAACATTATTCCAAAGGGTTTGCAGTTTTGACGCTGCCCTACTGGTCTAGTTAATAACTCTCCTTTGCATATGGATTTGCTCAAATTGTTTGAGAAATGTGGGAAAGAGTTTCTTGACATTATTATTAAATATAACCAACTTGATATAGATGTCCTGATTAATGAACTGACTGTTTTGGACAAAGACATTAGGGATGACTCATCCTACGAAAACACTAAATATGAAATCCTAAGGATATACAACAATATTGATCAACAATTGTTAACACTAAAAACTGGTAAGATGGAGAAGCTTAAAAGGAACTTAAACCAGTATGCTAATGGTATTGCCTACCCAAAACCACCAGGGGGGCAAAGGAGAAATAGATTTTACCACAATGCTGGTAACAGTAACAATGATGCAAATAACACTAGAGATGGTGAGCCAGAACATGCCCGACTGTATAACCAGGAGTTTCCAGAGTTAAGGAGGATGGAATGATTAAGAAATAAAAATAACCCCCAAAATATGTACAGTCAGTGGGGTTTCAAGGGGCCAGGCCAAAAACCAAACACTGGAGAACTTAAACGATGATTGTAGTGATAGATAGGACCCCCCATTCCATGCACAGCTTCTCAAGTATACATCAACCAACAGCATTGTGATAATATTAATGTAAATGTGAATACTAATGTGATTGTAAATAATTCAAAAGGAGACTTTAAAGTGTATAACTTGTCAAACATGCACACAGATAAGCATGTGGCTGATGTATTATCTAAAGGCACAACATTTGTACCAACAAGTCACTTTGACTTCACCAGTACCATAATTGATTTGAAAGTTTTTTTAAGGAAATTGAATTTTAGTTTATTTTATCAAAATAACATAGACAATGAGAGAAGTAAATTTAGTATTAATAGCATATATAATCCCCCCTTGCACCCTAGACTAATCACATATGAAAAAATGTGTGAAACTGAGTTGAAGTGTATAAATAGATTAAATAAGAGGGCAACTTTTACATCAAACTTGAATGAAAGAAAATAATATTGTAAAAACATTAAAAGTGAAGATGTAAGGATTATGAAATCCAACAAGGGGGAGGAATGGTTATTATGAGTAAACATACTTATAATATGAAATTGAGTACTATTTTAAACACAGACACTTATGTTGAAGTTTCTCTTAATGAGTAAAATGGGGCTTATAGAAAAATGTGCGAACAATTAAATGATATTTTTTTTGGAAAGATGGATTAACTTGGATTTATATAACTATTTGAATATAACTACCCCAAGAATTCCTGTCTTTTTTGGAAACCCTAAAATCCACAAAAGTATATTTGATCCCCCAATGCACCCATTAGTGAATGGAAGGGATTGTATTACTTCTGCATGTGCGAAATATATACCCCCCGATTCTCAAAAGATTGCACATGATTAGTGTAAGAGGTAATTTTGCCAATATGGCGGCTGAGTGATCCACGTATGTGCCCATTTGACGTGCTGCATGTTCCCAGCCCTCATATGCAAATTACCCCAATTTGCAGGTGAAAACCATGCAAATGAGGTAAATCTGGCATTCAGGAAGCTGGAATCAGGGCATGCAGGACTAGCATAATATGCAGAAATGTACTCGGTTAGTAACTGAGTACGGATCTGCAAAATCCAATATGGACGCATTACAGCACCAAATTAAGGCAGCATATCATTGAGGAAGCATGCCAATGGCCAAGCATAAGGCTATTGGCATTGCAAACAAAGCAAAACGTCCAAAATACAACTTTTATATTATTACCGCCGATCATGGCTGGTAAGGCATAGGGCAGTGGCGCACAAACGGGATCGATGTGAAAAGAAGAAAATAAACCCAAAGCAAGCATTCCAACTAAATCAGTATTCTGCCATGCAAGTCAATGGCAGGCAAAAGACAACCCGGCCAGTGAATAATGGTTGCTAAGGGGGAGGCACAGTGTGACACATGTAACTATGCATTAGCAGGCAATCCTATGCAAATGAGGGGAAGGATAGTGAGTACCAGTTTCCACCAGCATGTGAGGCAGGTCCTGACAGTGTAAGAGTATTAATAGGCGAGTGCAAGACTAGGAGGTTGGTGACATCATGGGTGGGTGTGTCAGGCATACTGTCAGCAGATTGGAGCCCTGTGGCTTGGGGTTTCACCCAGCTTAGCACAGCAAAGCCAGGGGGTGTGTCTAAACCTGCCTAGCACGTATGACAAAGTGTAAACGGGTGTGTGTGATGGGATCTACAGGAGGATAAAGGAAGTGAAACCAGGAAATAGCAGCAGTGTGCACATTGGACTACACTGATTGTGCGTTGCACCCCTGGGCTGAAATAGAAGGGCAATGTGAAGGGAAAGCAGCAGTAGGAAGGTAATCAAAGGGTACTAGATTCGCTGCCAGGTGAAACGTATCGGAACCAGCCAATTACTCAGGCAGCAGACCAGCCCAACCCAGCCCAGAATGCCACTGTAAACTATGCAAACACCTACCCCTCTGGTTTTTCCCACACCCTACACCACCAGTGTAAGCAAGCGGGAAACTTTTAACACTCACAACAGCAAAATGTTAGGGACTGCAATAGCTATCATATAACTTGTGGAAGAGGCTGAGGGTAGTGAGGATGTGAATGCTGCCAACCTACCCACAGTGAGGAGATGGAGAAGAGTGTACAGACCCAGGGTAAACTACCAAGGGCTACATGAACTGGAGATAGTGGAGCACTATAGGGTGGACAGGGACCTCCTACAGCAAATTGTTGAGCTGTGCCAGACATGCCTGACACACAGAACTAACAGAGGGGAGCCCATCACAGTGGACACAAAGGTATGTGTAGGCCTAAGAATACTAGCTACAGGTACCTTCCAAAGGCCAGCTGGGGATATGATGGGGATTTCACAGGCATCAGCATCCAGGGTACTCCACCAGTTCCTGGATGCCATGGCAGCACATGTCCTTGAGCACGTATATTTCCCCCTCACCCATGAGGCGTTGGCCAGCAATATGCATCTCTTCCACCAAATATCAGAATACCCTGAGGTAGTGGGTGCAATAGACTGCATGAACATATGCATCAAAGCACCACCTGGTGATCAGGATAGGGTCTACATCAACCGCAAGGGCTTCCTCTCCATCAACTGCCAGGTTGTGTGCGATGCCCAGGGCATAATACTGAACATGTGTGCTGGCTGCCCTGGAAGTTATCACAATTCCCACATCTGGCATCTGATGCAGCTGTACCAGAAATTTGCCAGTGGGGACATCCCACACGGTCACCTAGTGGGGGATGCTGGATACACACTGGAGCCGTGGCTGATGACACCTATCAGAAACGCACACACACCCAAACAAGAACTCCATAATGAGGCACAAGCACAAACAAGAATTATAATAGAGCATGTGTTTGGGATGCTCAAGTCATGGTTCCAGTGCCTGGACACATCCAGTGGAGCCTTGCAGTACTCACCAACTACATGTACCAAAATCATCCTTGTATGTGCCATGCTACACAATATGATCCTGCGGAAACAGTTGCAGCAGGAGCAGCAAGGGGCAGGGCCACAAAGCCCCCCACCAATGCCAAGGCCTGCACAGGCACAGAGTGACTTGGAAAAGGAAAAATCTGAGCCTGCCCCAGTAGGCAGAAAGAAGCATGCCCAGTATGCCCTGGCCCTGGCAAAGAGAGCAACGCATAGCACATACTCTGACACAGGAGGGACCCAGGGAATAGCACCTCTCTCTGACTCTCACATACAGTAAAAGGGATACCAAACATTACACTACCTGTGCCTAACCATGCGTAGGGAGTGTACTATGTGCATCTGACATAGGCAGCTCTGTAGCACCACCCTCAATACTGGGACACCCACAAGATAAGGGACTCACACATGCCAGTCAGGAGGGTGGTCACATACCCAACAACAATCTCAGCCAGCAGGACAGGTATAGACAAACATAAACAAATGCTGTACTATGGCCTCTGAATGAGGGCTATGGGTATCCATCCCCCCAGGCCTACATGGATAGACTACAGCAGGCCAGGTAGTGGGAAGTCAGTTGTGACGGCTAGGAAGTCAGAAACTAATGTGTATGTAATCAAAAGATAAGAATGGTAGCACACTGGTATGGCATAGCCAGAATGATAGGTAAGACTACTGACTGAAAGTGACTACATGACATACCAGTACAGTCCTAGCTAATGTGTACAAGTGTCAGGTGTGCTCCCCACCCTACAAAGAAATATAGTAACAGGTGCACCCCCCCCCCCAATCCTGTGTAGAAACATAGAAATAGTCAGGTGTTCCCCCCGCTATGCAGACATGTTGCAACAGTTAATGCCAACTGATCGATGGATACCTTGTAGACACAGCATGCTAACTGTCGGTGTACAACACAAAGGTCAGCAGTGCAGTACAAACCACTGGACATGATCCACACATGCAAACCAGACAGCCTTACTGGGCATGCTCACACACATAGAAATGAAGGCAATGTCAGTTATCAACATACTGAAAGGTCATACTGGGCATGCTCACACACTTAAACACATGAAGGCCATGTATGCAAACACCAGTGGACCAGACACATCTGGCAGTTGCAATTGTTAGTGCAGACACGTCAGTATGCACCACTAATGCCTTGCACACACAGTGGATAGGAATACAGACATATATGTAATGACAACACACCATAATAAGCCAAAGGTAAATGGAATAGATGTGTGGAAGAGGGTGACCATGACAAGGAGCCATCCAGGTCTGTCCCACCCAGCACACAGCCAAAGCGCCCAAAAAACATCAGGTGCAGATGTCACTCACTGCAGTTACTAGCGACCAGTACCTGTCAGCACCACAGACTATGTGGTCCATGTCCCAGCTGTGCAACATGGCTGTACAAGGACGTAGTCATCTAGTAGCTGTATACATGTACCTGTGACATATGACCCTGTGTGTGGCCGCATGTGGCATGTCACCCCTACATGAATGGGTTATGGGCCATGCACACACCACCCACCCCATAGCGGTACCCTGACAAGCCTGCTGAGGTCATCCAATGTGAAATACACCTTTGGGAGAATTGTAGCCTAATAATCTCCATGGCGCGTCCCATAACTGCATATTGCTATAGTGTGATAAACTAGTTAGTTAGGAGTTCTAACCCCAGACATGGCAACTGTGTGTGAGTGTGTCAGTGTTTGTGTGTGTGTCTGTCTCTCACAGACTGTGTAGAGAGCAATGTCTTTTAGGCTACTTACACCCCATACAATTCACATACCCACCTTTGGGAAGGCTGCTGATGTCTCCCACCTAGAAATACTCCTCTGGGAAGGCTATAGTCCAGTAATCTCTGTAGTGCATGCTGTAACTGTGTACTACTGTAGTGTGATAAAGTAATTAGGTAGGAGGTCAAACCCCAGACGTTGCAACTGTGCGTGTGTGAGTCTGTGTGTGCATGTCTGACTGTGTAGAGAACTGTGCCTTTTAGGCCCCTTACAATTCACATACCTAACTTTGGCAAGGCTGCTGATTTCACCCACCTAGAAATGCACCTCTGTGAAGGCTATAGCTGAGTAATCTCTGTAGTGCATCCCGTAATTACATACTGCTGTAGTGTGATAAACTAGTTAGGTAGGAGTTTCAACCCCAAACCTGGTGAGTGTGTGTGTGTGTGTGTGTGTGTGTGTGTGTGTGTGTGTGTGTGTGTGTGTGTGTGTGTGTGTGTGTGTGTGTGTGTGTGTTTGTGTTTGTGTGCATTTCTGACTGTGTAGAGAGCAATGCTTTTTAGCCTACTCACACCCCTTACAATTCAAATATGCACCTTTGGCAAGGCTGCTGATATCACGCACCTAGAAATATACCTCTGGGATGATTGTAGCCCAGTAATCTCCGTAGCACATCCTGTAACTGCGTACAGCCATAGTGTGATAAAGGATTTAGGTGGGAGTTCTAACCCCAGACCTGCCAACTGTGTGTATGCATGCATGTCTGACTGTGTAGAAAGCAATGCTTTTAGGGTACTCACCCTTTACATTTCACATACCCAACTTTGACAAGGCTGCTGATGTCACCCACCTAGAAATACACCTCTGGGAAGGCTGTAGCCCAGTAATCTTTGTAGCACTTCCCGTAACTGTGTACTGCTGTAATGTGATAAACTAGTTAGGTAGGACTTCCAACCCCAAACCTGGCAAGAGTGTGTGTTTGTGTGCATGCCTGACTGTGTAGAAAGCAATGATGTTTAGGCTACTCATACCCCTTAAAATTCAAATACCCACCTTTGGCAAGGCTGCTGATGTCACGCACCTAGAAATACAACTCTGGGACAATTGTAGCCCAGTAATCTCAAAAGCACATCTTGTAACTGCGTACAGCCATAGTGTGATAAAGGATTTAGGTGGGAGTTCTAACCCCAGACCTGCCAGCTGTGTGTGTATGCGTGCATGCCTGACTGTGTAGAGAGCGATGCTTTTAGGGTACTCACACCCCTAACATTTCACATACCCAACTTTGTTAAGGCTGCGTATGTCACCCACCTAGAAATAAACCTCTGGGAAGGCTGTAGGCCAGTAATCTATGTAGTGCATCCCGTAACTGCATGCCACTTTAGTATGATAAACTAATTAGGCAGGAGTTCCAACCCCAAACCTGGCAACTGTGTTTGTGTGCATGTCTGGCTGTGTAGAGAGCAATGTTTTTTAGGCTACTCATACCCCTTACTATTCAAATACCCACCTTTGGCAAGGCTGCTGATATCACGCACCTAGAAATACACCTCTGGGTCAATTGTAGCCCAGTAATCTGCCTAGCACGTCCTGTAATTGCATATGGCCATAGTGTGAAAAAGTAGTTAGATGGGAGTTCTAACCCCAGACCTGCCAACTGTGTGTGTGTATGCGTGCATGTCTGACTGTGTAGAGAGCAATGCTTTTTAGGCTACTCACACCCCTTAAGATTCACATACCCAAATTTGGCAAGGCTGCTGATGTCACACACCTAGAAATACACCTCTGGGAAGGTTGGAGACTAGTAATCTCTGTAACATGTCCTGTAACTGCGTACTGCTGTAGTGTGAATTAGAACCATGGTAGGGTTCCATCCCCACACATGGCAGTTCTGGATGTATGGTGTATGCCACTGTCTGTGTAGGGAACAATGCATTTTCGGCTAGTCTCTCGCAGTCAATTTCAAATACCCTACTTTAGCAATCCTGCTGATGTCAGTCATTGTGAAATACACTTTTGGGGAAGGATTACTCCAGTAATATCTGTGGTGCGTACTATAACTGCGTAGTGCAATGTCCACTGTACAGGGATAACATATGTGATATGGCTGAGAGGCTGGGGTGCAAACATACCCATATATGTGACATTAAGGCCAGACAATCACAGTTAACAACCCCAGTATTCCCCAGAGCACACTCTCAACCCATGTGCCACACACACACACACACACACACATGCCTAGGTAACAGCCAATATGTGGGTAGTACACTGCACTGCACTGCATATACTGCAGCAGTGGGCCACAGAGGGCATGTCATACTGTCTATCTGTCCAATATGCATGTACGTGCAGACAGAGTACCTCCCGCATGTTCCCCAATGGACATCTGCACCACCTGTAGTGCCATCGATTGTGACCCACAACAGACATACCATGCCTGACAACATGCCCTGTATGGACAGATGCCACTGACACCACGGAATGCTGATAGCATGCTCACGATGTAGATGCAGGGAAAGCTACTAGCCATTACCACTTCCCGCCAAAGGGGGGCAGGACTGGCACATCTGATAATAATCTGTGTTCACAACATGGGCCGGACACCCCAGGTACAGTTCCACATGTCACTGTACATGCATGTGGGAGGTATGCACATCCCAGACACCATCCATGTCATGTCACTGCTGATTGAGAGCTCAGTGTCTGTTATTCTAAAAGTGTATTAGTTCTGGTTTAAGCACTTGGGCTTCAGGCCAGTTATTGTACGTTAAAAAGGATTGCGGTCTGCACTCTTGTGGGAGGAGAGGCTGGACTCTGCCCTTCTGAGCAGGGAATTTCTGGTTAAAGGCTTATAGTGCCTGCATATTCTAACTGTTTCTTACTGAAATTGGTACACCTTGTTTGCTGTAGCATAGACTAGATCCAGGCCTGCTGAATCTAGCTTTGTTTGTATGCTTGTTGTTTGTTTATTTCCCTGAAACGCTAATTCCACCTAAAACGCGGCCTTTTAGCACTTCTGTGGATCCTTAGTGATATTTGCATTGATTACTGTACTTATTTCCTTGTTTCACTTGAAAGAAAGTTACTGTTTGTCATTTTTGCATTTAAGTTACCTGTAACACATTGCATTTAAGTTACCTGGCACTTGCTCACTAAAGCGATTATATAAGTCAGCTCTAAAAAATTAAAAGCACTACACCCTCACAAACTCCCCTTGAGTACCTTGTTCCCCATTGGCCCTTTTTTTCAATTATAAAGGAATTCCCAATACTATTCTAGCATGTCCAAAGGTCCGTTGTCAATCTCCTCTTTGGTCCAGCTGGGAATCTTGAGGCAATTTTACAACTGCCTCATGTACACAGACAACCCTCTCCTCCTCCCAACAAATTCTAACACATGTGAGAGATGCAACCATATAGCCAAACTGGAGGCTAAACTCTCTCAACTCAGTACTGGTGTAACCAGTCAGCAGGAGAAGGAAACCACACTCACTACAATTCCAGTCTCACATAGACCTACCACGACAACAAACCAAACACATAAACACACAAAAACATACTCGGAGGCTCTAAATAAAAATCTGCCTAAGCAGCAGAGACCTCCAAAGCAGACACCCAAGCAACCGCTACCCCAAAACAAAACACATGCAACACATAGCTCACAAAGCCAGTGTGCCGAACAGTCACAGCCCTTAAGGCTAAACAACACACCTGATACACTTGTAATAGGTGACTCTATCGTCAGGCACAATGATGTCCCGCTCACCAGGCTGAACAAGGAGAAGGTCATGGTGAGCTGCCTGTCAGGCGCTAGGATCCGCCACATAACACAATCACTCAGGTCACTCCAAGGCAAGTACAAATATGACTCAGTCATTGTCCATGCTGGTGTGAATGACCTGAGACGTACCTCCCTGGACTACATGAAAAGAGACATAGAGGCACTCTCTGAGCATGTAGCCCAGGCCGGTATGACCCTGACCTTGAGTAGCATCTTACCCTCACCAAGAATGATGCCACAATATGAAGACAAGATGATCAATTTCAACAATTGGCTTAAGTGTTGGTGTCATTCAAAGGGGATCCAATGCCTGTCAGCCTGGGATGACATGCTCGACAAGCCACGATGCTTTGCTAGGGACGGCTTGCACCTGTCACCCCTGGGCTTTCGGATATTGGCAAAGGCTCTTGCTACCTATGGAGGTGGGTTTGTCTTTTGAGCCTTGCCTAAAAAAGGCACTATGGGGGTAGCAAGAGCCTTTGCCAATATCAGCCAGGGTGACGGCTTGCACCTGTCACCCTGGGCTTTCGGATATTGGCAAAGGCTCTTGCTACCCCATAGTGCCTTTTTAGGCAAGGCTCAAAAGACAAACCCACCTCCATAGGTATCACAAGGGATAAGAAACTAAGAGTAATGCTACTCAATGCCAGAAGTCTAAACCTCAAGATGCACGCACTCGAAACTCTCCTTAGCATGGAAAACATCGATATCTGTGCAGTAACAGAAACCTGGTTCAAGGCTCCCAAGAGCACCCCAGCAGTACCAGGTTATACCTCATACCATGCTTCTCGGCCCCAAAACTTGGACTGAACCACAAAAGGAGGGGGAGTATCAATATTCATCAAAGATACCCACACCTCCAGGTTGGTGGCACAGCACGAAGCATCAGAGACTATCCATGTGCAACTAACTGTGGGTAAAACTGCCTTCCAGTTTATAGCCTGCTACAGACCACCCTCCCAAACACAGTAACCCCACTCGGCCTTCCTGAGAACACTGGAAAATATGAAGGTCTCTCCAAACACCATTATATTGGGCGACTTCAACTACCCAAACATAGACTGGGAGCATTACTCTAGCTCCAACACCCTAGCCCAAAGATTCCTAGAATTTATAAATTCAAATGCTATGGAACAACTTGTTACCACTCCCACAAGAGGGGAAAACATACTGGACCTGATCATCACCAACATGGGGACACTATGCTCCAGACCAGAAGTGTATCCCTCACTGGTAAGATCAGACCATAAACTAATCTCACTGGATATTCACATCCCGACCCCACCCCCTGCCCAGAAAACCACAGTGAAAAACTTCTCTAAAGCAAATTTCACACACCTCAAAACCGAGGCGAAATCCTTCAAGGATCCCGGGCCTGTGGAAAATACGACCCAGACCGAAGAATCCTTTATAAACGCATTCTATGAACACCTTCAGGAATGCATGGATCATGCAATCCCAAATAAAACCAAGACCCAATCCTCCAAAGGCAGACGTCCTGTCTGGTGGACCCCAGCCATAAACAAACTATACAATAGAAGGAGGAAGCTACTACATGATAGAGCAAAATCCCAAAAAGGGAAGGCATCTCTGATCAGTATTAGCAAAAAACTACGGGTACTCATAAAATTGTCTAAGGCCAGCTTCGAGAGAAAAATTGCACAGGACACTAAGGATAATCACAAGGCTTTCTTTAGTTATGTTAGGAACCTGGGTGGGAATTCCCAGATATGCTCAGAATTAGTCCAAAATGACAAAAAATACACCGAGCCCACAGACATTGCCAACATCCTAGCTGACAGGTTCAGTGCAAACTTCTCCCCCCCCTCCCCACCAAAAGGGCAAATATCTATCCCAACAGAGTGCTGCCCCCCTGACATCTCAGATGCTCAGGTAAGAGCCGCCCTCTCCAAAGCAAAAAACACAGCATCAATGGGACCAGATGGTGTCCTGGGCTGCGTCCTACATGAACTCCAAGAAGAGCTAAACCCAAACATAAAACTACTGTTCAATGTTAGCCTTACTACAGGATATGTACCCAAAGAGTGGGGTACAGCAACAGTGGTCCCTCTCCACAAAGGTGGTGCCTCAACGGATCCTGGAAACTATCGCCCCCATAAGCCTGACTAGCATGCCCTGCAAAGCTATGGAAAGGATCATCATGGACCTCCTAAATAAAGATATTGGGGACCTACAGACACTGGATCCCACCCAGTTTGGCTTTGTTAAGGGCAGATCCTGCCTCTTAAACCTGGTTGATTTCTTTGAAACAGTCACCAAGGCCATTGACGAGGGGAAGGTGGTCCACACAGCCTACGTGGACCTCGCAAAAGCCTTCGATACAATACCCCACTCGGGCATTATTGATAAGCTCACCAGCTTAAATATAAACCCCTATGTCACTAGATGGGTTGCAAACTGTCTCAAGGACAGAACCCACATGGTTAGAATTGCTGGAGCCATGTCAGACTCCAAGCCAGTTACAAGTGGCATCCCACAAGGCTCAGTCCTGGGACCTCTCTTGTTCGGTATATATTTCTCGGAGGTACAGGCCAACACGGAAGGACTGTGGCTGACCAAGTTCGCAGATGACTGCAAACTGGGCGCCATAATCAACTCTCCAGCTGACACAAGCATCCTCCAAAAGGGCCTCATAGAAACAGACAACTGGTGCCAGAGCCATGGCCTCAAGCTAAATGCCAAAATGTGTATAGTCATCCCCTTTGGCAAAAACAAAGTGCCCACAAATTACCACATAGGTGGTAATCCATTAAGTACAGAAGAAGTCATTAGGGACCTGGGGACCTAAGTTGATAGCAATCTCTCATTTGACAACCACGTGGCCAAAGTGGTTAGAAAAACATTTTATATAGCCCACCTAATCATGAAGGGATTCACAGCTAGATCAGGGGAGGTCATCGTGCCTCTTCACTCATCCCTCATCAGGCCCATAATTGAGTACAATGCCCCTTTTGGGATGTACCTTACCAGACACCTGCAGCAACTGGAAAGACCCCAAAAGTACCTCACCAAGAGGATCAAAGGGCTCAAACAGATGCCATATGCTGCTTAAAGAAACTCCAGCTCTACTCAGTGGCATACCGCCTGCTCAGAGGCGATCTGTGCCTGATGTATAAAGCCATGTCCAACCCGGAATTAATGGACATGCTGCACCTCAGAAAATCCAAATCCCATCGAGCTATGCACTCAAGAGACTTGAACCTCAGCACTGGAATAAATAGGACATGCTGGAGGGACAGATTCATAACCCAGAGGCTCCCTTCACTCTGGAATAAAATCCCAGTCCAGGTTAGGAAGAGTCCCACATTGACTCTCATCAAGAGGAATCTTGATGAGTGGATGGGAGATCGTAGGGTTACCCCGGCTATCACTTCTGTGTCACTGTTAGACAGATGCACAGTATACTAACCTCAAAAAAAGGCATAGCAAAATTAATTTAAAATGGGTGGCGAAAGCCAAACACACTCTGGCTAGGCTTATAAATGCCCTAGGGCAGATAGCCTTGTATGAACCTGTGAACCTATGAACCTATGGACTAAGGAACACAGACATGGCAAGTGATGCGCAGCATTGGCCACACACAATAGTCACCCAGGTGACCGGATGGGGGATACAATACCCACCTGTGTAGGCAAATGCAGACACTACATCCCTGAGCCACAATGCAGACCATCGTCTCGTGGCCTGATGCTAAGGTACACCCATCGCCTTAGCCTTGGACAGCCATCTGGCGCAGTCAAACACCACGCACCTCTGCAGACATGCATGTCAGTACTGGCACCCTGTGTGTTTGTGTGTGTGTTGCATGCTGCATATGTTCACATCCACACTCCCTACAACCCCCCATGGGCATACTGCAGCATGCTGTCTGATGTCAGACACCTCCCCATACCCTTCGCCCATACAGCCCCCGTATGACCTGTGTGGTGTATGGGATACCTGCACAGTGATGTGATGTGGCAATCCCACAACTGATGAGTTGTACACCTGACCCTGCCACATGTGTCAATGTGTGTGTGTCATTGTAAGAGTGTGGCTGTGTTGACACTGGCACCTGTTCCTGTGGACAGGCACATGTATATCACCTACTGTACAACTACTGTATCCCTGTTGCAGATGTCACTCACTATCACATATATGTTCTGAGTGCTCCACAACAGGTAACCCATGTGGCACATCCAATAATTGCATCAAACTGTGCTAGCACTACATAGTTGTCAGGGGTTTGTTACCCTGTACTGGTAGGTGTGTGATGCAAACATGCTTCAGTTTTACCCTCCCACCCCTCCCTAACATGTATTTGTCTCTGTCTGCATCCCCCACCCAATCTCTGGTGGACATGGAGACCTACACCTGATTTGCTTAGGCAGCAGCATTTGTATTGTAAGTGATGCTCATGATCAGCTGATGGCCTCTGCATGAATCACAGCCCTCCCCTAGCTGATTGCATGTGAAACAGCTGTGGTAACATTCCCATAGCCAATTGTATGGAAACACACTCCAATACCTAGGTACATCATGGTGGTGTTGGCCCTTTTCATCCACTGTGAGCAGGAATTAGATCTGTTGTGTGGTAAACAGCATCTCAGATGGATTGGGGTGTACCTCTAACAACATACACTGTGGAAACAGTGTAACAAAAAGGAGGTGGATGTGCCTGATCTGACTACAGACTGTAAGTGCTGCTATACTGCATTTGGAGTAATGTTGCTTTAACAGTGTTTGTGTGGATGTGGCTGTTGTACATGTCTCAATACCTGCCATGTCAGTTCCATGTTTTTGGGGAATCCTCATCTGCAGGGTCATCTGCAGCCTGGGCAGTGTTGTGTCGGTGGTTTCATGTGTCACCCACAGAGCATCTAGCTGTGGACTGCAGAAGGTAGTGTGAGGATTGCAGTTAGTAAATGGAGAAAGCTGTGATAGTGACCGGCGTCATATCCCTCATAGGACATATGTTGCAACAAACCTGTAACAACAGTAAATGTGTGTGGTTATCACAGCAATATGTCAATATTGGCCCTGTGTATGTGCTTCCAGCCACACCTCTGTCAACCTTTGTACATATGTCATGCATGAAGTGGTGCATATGTGCTGTACACCATAATCTGTGGCATCATATCTGAGAACTGATATATCCGACTGCTACACATGTTATATACAGTAGGATTTACATTTCATGACATTACCTGCACATTCTGTGGATGTTCGTACAGTACTGAGGTCTGTGTACCTATGGTGAATGTCGACAGTGTGTATTGTTAATATGTACCTTAGCCTGTGTACAGACTGTGGTAGATGACATTGTTCTAGTTACCCTACTATCAGATGTTACATGCTGCTCCACTGTATGGTTCTGTAGTGGCGTGCATGTTTGTAGGGACATAAACACGTGTCCCATACGACAGACAGCCATCAGAACAAATTGTGTATCAGGCCAGCATATGTAGGGTCAGTCTGTGAGTGGCACATATGATTATGGTGTAGAACACATAATCCATATACTGTAATACCATGCTAGCTAACCATATGTGGCTGTGGCTGTGTTCACATTGGTTGTGGATATGCACTTTCACACAGGTATATCTTACCCTGTGCTGTGACATGCCTGTTGAGCCTGCCTTATATGCAGGTGCATATGCATTCCCCCTTAGGAGATGTAGGCCAGTGTTGAGTCAGTCTGCCTGCAGCCTGCACAGTGCATTGTGAAATGCCTAGCAGCTGAGTGTACTTACCCAGTGGGATCTCATGTAGCCAGATATCCTGCTGCCGGGCCTCCCTTAACTGTCATGTATGTCAGACAGGACAGAGGGATGCAGTGCAGATGTATGTCAATATCTATTGGGTAGTATGTGGCCATGGCACCCCTGTACCAGTGGTCATACTGTGTCAGGCCAGACAGGGGTGTGTGAATGCATGACCTAAGGTGGACATAATATACCAGTCATTATGTGTTATACACATCTACATGGCCATCTACATCCATATTGTCAGGCATGGTACACATGTGTTGCACTAAGGGCTTATGTGTATACCTTGTCACTGTACAGAGTGTCAGATTTTCCACATATATTGGCCAAAATCTCTGCTGCAGTCCACAGCGACATTACATGCTAGCAGCGGTACTGTACAATGATGTCCTTAGGATGTCTGTCAGCAGCCAATGGCACACGTGTTATAAGCAGATGTGACCTCCCACATGCGCCATGTCTGTGAAGACAATCCCAATGACAGTAGCAGTAGTCTACTAGTATACCTGCTATACATACCTGACATCCCCTGCAATGACAACATTGGGATCATACGGGCTAGGGTAGGCCTACACCTCATGTCCAGGACATATGGTGGGAATATATGTGCATATACTTATCCAGATAACCAGATATACATGATTACACATGTGTACTACACCCAATTAACACTGTCATGGCAACCACCTACTATAAATCCCCACTTCATGTGTGCGTGGTCCCATTAAATCTCCTGTGTGATGGACATACATCCTGTGTGTGGGCAGCGGTGCTACCAGCAGCAGGTAGCAATACCCCTTACATGAGAACCGGCACACTCAGGGCAGCCACATATTTGTAGGAGGATCAGGAACTACAGACAGACTGCGAGTAGAGTTGTGTTATGCTTTGTATAGTACTGGTGTTACAAGGTGTGGGTGTACCAACCTATACTAGTTTACTGTGGAATGCAGTCCATCTGCATAGCACACAACTGTGGGCCTATCCTCATGCCGGCCAGTGCTATGCCTATCATGTCTTTTCTGTCCACCACACAGGTCCTGTGTCAGATATTACACTGGCAGTGAGTGTGTTGAGTGTAATTAGTGCATGGCTACATCCATGACCATTTCTACCCTCAATTCCCTGACTAAGGGTATGTTACAGACTATTCTGTAACACCAGATCTTGCGTATTGTATGGCAACAGTTGTCCACATATGTGCCTGTATTCCAGCCTCAGTCCATCACCTACATATCAAGCTTTGCACATATGTCATAATGTCGGTGGTTGATCCATAATGGGCTGTGAGTATAACACACTGCCAGTGCTGCCAACAGTCCACTGCAGTTGTATCCCCCACACATATGGTGGGGCTGGGGCCATATATTTGTGGGTGTCACCTACATAATACATGTGTGCCCTTATGAAGTGCAGAGGCCAGTGTATGTAACAATGGTATATGTTCCTGTATTATTGAGTCTGGGGAGGAGCACCGTAAATGACCTAGGCTGCTACAAAATGTGGGGGTATGAGGGCTGAGCTGCCTTAAGGTATTTGGATGTACAGTACCATATACTTCACCTATAAATACATTACTGACATGGATCTGGTTAATGCAGGACTGCTGCCCCCTGCCATACAAACTGTTCTGTTTGTCGGTGTATTCATGATGGTGTCAGTCAGTTATGCCATGTTATGTAGCAGTTACAATCCATGTGGTCATATGACGTCTTTACCAAGTACTGAGTTTGTACAGGGTGTAGATAGAGGCTGCTGAACTATACACCTGCATTACATACTGTTGATTGTTAGGTATCCTGTGGCCCAGTTTGTCTTCCCTATTTTACAATGTGAATGGCTTGACCTGGAAAGCAACAGCTGTGAACCTTTCCAGACTACTGTATTACTGTAACTGGTCCACAGTAGAATTACTCCGTTGATATAGTTGTCAGTGTCTGAACAGCTATATGGCATGGAATGTAGAACTGTAATAGTACACGATTAAAGGTTTCCATGTCTGCAAACCTGTGGGTGGTGTTTTACCTATTACCTATCTGTGGGTATATGTTACATGCAACAATTGTCATTTGTATGGGTGGCACATACAGTGTCCAGTCATTCAGGGGTCAACTGTAGGCATAGTGGCTGTTCCATATTATGTGCACCTTCTACTTATGTATCTTACTGTACATATAACTGCGTGTGTATGTGTAGTCATATGTATATGTGTATATAAATATATATATATATATATATATATATATATATATATATATATATATATATACCTGTATCTGCCTATCTGTATCTGTGTATCTTTATCCTGGGAATGTTGATGGCTTCCACATATTACATTCCCCATAGGACTCAACAAAAAGGAACCAATGCAGGGTCCAAACTTAGAATCTCACCACCACCACTCGAACACAATGCAGGCAAAATGAGGCACCAGCTATTAGAACATGTACCAAACACAATTTATTGCTTCAACAAAACGAAAGACTAGACTAAGCGCTTTCACCAGTCCACCTGGTTTCATCAGAGTCATACTCACTCAATCAACTTGACTCATTTTATACATACCCAAGTATCCTACAACTTAATTAATTAATTGATTGATTTAAACAGTTGATACCATGACCTAAAATTCACAGTTTCATATATTATACAATAAAATATTTCCTTCTGTCATAAAATTACACCTAATGAATATATTAAAATATGATGAATAAAAACTGTAAATATATTATAAATATTTGTTATGAAATTCATAGTTGAATGCTTCACTTTTCCTTTTTAATTTATTTGTTTTATATCATACTTGCTCTGTATCTTAGTTGAGGTTTTTGAGAAATATAGTCATTCAATCCCGGAAACTTTGTGGCATTTAGCCTTAACTGCCATTCCATTTCTAATAGTGCTACTTTGTTATCTATGTCACCATTAAAAAAGGGCATTACTCTATCCACTATAAAAAATATAAATTTACTAAAATTTACACAATTTTTTTTTTTTCTATGTGTGTATAAAGCATTGTGCTCATCATGCTTTTTTATATTTCTCTTATGCTCACCTATCCGGTCTCTCAGTTTACGGGTGGTCATGCCAATATAATATGCTTCGCATGACATACAGGTTGCTATGTATACACAATTTTTTGTGTTACAATTACACAGACCCGGACACGCTATTGTACGTTGATAACCCTTTACACAAATGTATGCTCCCTCGGCAATAAATCTACAACCACTACATTTTCCACATTTACTCATATGTGACCTCTTGTTTTTTTTAGTTTCTTTTTCTAAGATGTTTTTCATATTGTTACCTCTACTAAAAACTATATTTGGACTCTCCCCAAGGATCATTCTATTTTGTTCACTTAAACATTGGTCCCATATGTTTTTAACACTGTTACATAATTCCATCGCTTTATCATTAAATATCAGGACAAAATTAAGTTCGCCCTTCTCAGTATTTTTGTCTTTTATTTTGTCTATCTGTAACGTTATATTGTTACTACCTCTTAGTACCGGAGTATAAACTGTTTTTCTTTTCTTATATATTTCTTTTTTGACTTTGATCAACAAAGACTGGGGATATCCTCTCTCTAGGAATAGCCCTATCAAATTATACATTTCTTTTTTAAAAATTTCATCATCACTTACCAATTTAGATAGACGGACCATTTGTCCTTTTATCACCCCCTTCCTTTGATGCAGGGGGTGACAACTATTAAAATGCAACATGGAATTGGAGTAACTTGGCTTTCTATATATGTTACTCATCAATTTTCCATCTTTTTTCACTAAGGAGATGTCTAGGTAGTTTATTGAGGTTTCATTCCATATATAGGTAAACTTAAAAAATTCCGTGGAATTGTTTAAGTATGTCATAAATTCTTTTACTTTATCTTCTCCACCTTTCCATATTATAAGCACATCATCTAAAAATCTATTATACATCAAAATTCTGTCCATGAATTTTGATGGAAAAATGAAATACCTTTCCCATGCAAGTAAAACCAAGTTGGCATATACTGGGGCATCTACCCCCATTGCCACTCCTTTAGTTTGTTGATAAGTTTCACCTTCAAATGCAAGGTAATTGTTAGTTAATATCAATTCCATAAATTCATAACAGATATTTATTCTATCTTTATTGAAGTTCTGACTATTCATTAAACTATTATAGAATAGTTCTAAACCTTCTTTGTGTGGAATTGTTGGAAAAAGGTTTACTACATCAATAGTTAAAAAACTGTATGTGTTTATATCTAATTCATAAATTCCTTTAAGCCTTTCTAAGCAATGCCAGGAGTCTTTTAATATGTGTGGGGCATCAATCAAAGCTTTTTTACAGAAATGGTCCACAAAGGCTGCCATGGGTTCTGTTTTAGAACCCTTCGCCGATACTATAGGCCTAAATTGTAGATGTTCAGTTCCTTTGTGGACCTTCGGTATCCCGAATATTTTAGGCATTTTTGGAAATTTTACACTCAGATATTCAAATTCTTCCTCATTAATTGCACCCTGATACAGTGCGTCAGATAGTTGAATATCTATCTTAATATATGCCCTGTTCACTTCATGTAATGATGCCACCACATATGTATGTTCATCTCCTAACATTTTCATAATGTGTCCAATGTAGTCTGTTTTACTCATAACAACCATACCGCCTCCTTTATCTGGACGCATACATCTATATTCATTATTTGTTGTTAATTCATGCAGTATTTTTCTTTCATTTTCATTTAAATTATCTTGAGTCTGGCTATGTTGTGCACATATTCTCCTGTAATCCCTTTCCACCATTTGTTCAAATACACTTATTTCCCTATTAGAAGGTGGCATAAATGTACTTTTTCTCTTTAATGTAGATGTGTCAGAATCTGTACCTGTATTTCCCCTCATATGTCCTAGAGTAGAGAAGTATAACTTCAAATTTAATTTTCTCGTATATAATCTCAAATTAATGAGTACTTGTGTTATATCAAGTTTAAAATTTGGGATAAAACTAATCCCCTTACTAAATAACTCAAAATAAGTCTGATCTATGACCAAGTCAGTGTAATTATATATTGTATATCCTTTGTTTCTCAGGATTTCATGTTTCAAAATTAGTTAGGTGAGCAGTGGTGGTGGTGACATTCCCCATAGGAGCCAGACTGTGCTGCATGATATGTTACCAATACCAGCCTGACATCATACAGGTGGGATGTAGTACAGGTAACATCGTGTACCGATGTTGTCACAGACCCTGCTTATGGGATCCCCAACACTTGGTATTGTATTGCAGGGTGGACGTGTTTGGCTGGGGGGGGATGCCTATTTGTACAACACGTATAGTGTGTGGGGCCTCTCAACCCCATTAATGGTACATGAGGACATATGCATCGTTTGTTAATCTGCCATTGCTATCTACAGATGTATGGCCATATGTACCTGTATGTGTATATATATATATATATATATATATATATATATATATTAACATATACATAACTATGTCTGTATATATCTACACAGATATATATCTGCGTACACATAAGTAACTTGCTGTGTATATGTAGACACATATGTGTCGATGTAGGCATTTACATGTATATATGCTCATATATATATATATATATATATATATATATATATATATATATATATATATTGATATATATATTGATATATATGTATATAGTGTCAGAAATATATATATGGGTTCATAGTTTCATAGGTTGGTACTAGGCTATTGGCCCTAGGGCCTATACAAGCCTAGCCATAACATTCCCTGGATATTTCTTCCGACAATATTTACTTCTCTGAACCCCTGTCTAGCAGGGTGACTGACATGATCCCCGGGGTGAATTTCCTATCTCCCATCCAATCATCAAGGTTCCTTTTGAAGAGGGCCAAGGAGGCGCTCTGCTTGACATTTATGGGCAGTCTATTCCAGACTATGAGGAGTCTCTGGGTCAGAACCCCATCCCTCCAGCATGTTTTGTTCATTGTGATGACAAGGTTTAGATCCTTGGAGTATGTGGCGCTGAGGGATTGGTATTTCTTTAAGTGGAGCATGTCCAACAGCTCAGGGTTTGACATGGCCTTTTATGTTAAGCAGAGATTGTCTCTGAGTAGACGATATGCCACAGAGTATAGCTGGAGTTTTTTTAGATGGTCAGCATATGGCATCTGCTTTAGGCCTGTGATTCTTTTAGTGAGGTATTTCTGTGGCCTTTCCAGCTGTTGCAGATGTCTTGTGAGGTACATACCAAATGGGGCATTATACTCTATAATGGGTCTAATGAGGGATGAGTACAGTGGGACAATGACCTCCTTTTTTCTGGATGAAAAGCTCTTAGTGATGAGGTGCGCCACATAAAAGGATTTCCTGACTGTTGTGGTGATGTGGTTATCGAAAGTGAGACCACTGTCCACCTGTGTCCCTAAGTCTCTCATCACACTTTTGATGTTTAGTGTACTGCCACCTATGTGGTAATTCATGGGTACATGATTTTTTCCAAGGGGGATAATTATACATTTCTTAGCATTAAGCTTGAGCCCATGGCTCTGGCACCAGGCATCTGTTTTTGTAAGGCCCTTTTGTAGAATATCCACATAATTTGGGGATTCAATAATGGCTCCCAGTTTGCAGTCATCTGCGAACTTTGTTAGCCAGAGTCCCTTAGTGTTGGCCTGTACTTCAGAGAAGTAGATGCCAAACAAGAGTGGTCCCAGGACTGAACCCTGAGGTACTCCACTTGTCACTTGTCTGGAGCTGGATTTGGAGTCGGCTACTTTTACAGTCTGGGTTCTGTCAGTAAACCAGTTGGCAACCCATCGAGTGACATAGGGATTTATGCCTAGATTAGTAAGTTTATCTATGATTCCAGAGTGGGGGATGGTATCGAAGACCTTGGCGAGGTCCAGATAGGCTGTGTGGACCACCTTACCCTCGTCCACAGCTCTGGAGACTGATTCGAAGAAGTCAATCAGGTTCAGGAACAAGATCGGCCCTTCACACTCCAAACTGGGTGGGGTCCAGTGTTTGAAGGTTGCCAATGTCTTTGTTTATAAGTTCCATGATAATGCGTTACATGCCCTTGCAGATCAGGCTCATCAGACTGATGGGATGGTAGTTCCCGGGATCCAAGGTGGATCCCCCCTTGTGGAGTGGGATAACTGTAGCTGGGCGCCACTCAGTGGGCACGAAGCCTGAGGTGAGGCTATGATTAAACATGACATTTAGATGAGGTGCCAGTTCATTTTGTAGTTCATATAGTACACAGCCTGGGATGTCATCTGGTCCCATGGATGCTGTATTCTTAGCTTTGGAGAGTGCAGTTTCTACCTGTGTGGCCATGATTACCAGAGTTTGGCAATCTTTTTGTTATTGAGATGGGCCATTTAGGGGTGAGAGGGGGGTGAAGTTGGCACTAAATCGATCTGCCAGGATATTGGCAATATCCTTGGGATCAGTATATTTAATGCCATTCTGTTGTAGCTCAGAGCAGATCTGAGCATTGCCATTTAGATTCTTGACATAACTATAGAAAGCCTTGTGGTTGTTTTGGAATCTTTGGCAATTTTATTTTCGTAACTAGCTTTTGAGGATTTTATGAGGGATCTCAGCTTCTTACTGAGGCTGGTAAGGGAGTTTTTTGCATCCTGGGATTTTCCTCTTTTCTGCAGCAGTTTCTTCCTTCTGTTGTATAATTTGTTTATGGCAGGGAACCACCAGATTGGCTTCCTTTTTTTAGAACATCTTGGTTCTATTTGGGATGGCATGATTCATGCACGAGTGGATGTGCTGGTACAATACCTTAGTGTAAGACTCAGCAGTCAAACTTTCAGATCCCGTCCGCATGGGTGTCATGAAGTTTGTCACTTTTGACTTCAGTAGCATGAAGTTGGCTTTGGAGAAGTTTTTTACGGAGGTTTCCCTACTGGGGGGTGGGGGTGGGATGTAGTTGGAATCACACAGTATTAGGGTGTTTGGTTGTATCTTAATATTTTCCAGTATGTTTAGAAAGGTGTAATGAGAATCTTGGGGCATGGTGGGGGATCTGTAGCAAGCTACAATTTGGATTGCGGTCTTACCTAGTTTTAGTTGCACCTGGAGAATTTCAGATGCATTGTGTTGGGCAACTAGCCTGGAGGTGTGAATATACGTGGTGAATATGGACACTCCTCCACCTTTAGTGTTTCGGTCTTAGTTTTGTGGCTGAAAAGTGTGGTAAGAGTTGTAGTCTGGTATTGCAGGGGTGCTCTCAGAAGCCATGAAGCAGGTCTCAGTTACTGCACAGATATCGCTGTTCTCCATTTTTAGGAGTGCCTCAAGAGAGTGAATTTTGAGGTTTAGACTTCTAGCATATGTACAGATATATATATATATATGTTGTATCTGTGTAGATATGTATATATGTACACAGACATACATCTAGATGTTGGTATACATTCTCTGTACTGTTGCATGACTGAACTGGATGATATGTTTCTGAAATCATCAGGTATATGTGTACCTGGCATGGCTTACTGGTACATCACCTTGTCTATGGTATGCAGTGTCCTGGGTTTGAGCCCTGCAGGAGCTGTGGATTTTGTAGCTGGTCAGAACACGGCCCATTGTGTACAGTGTAATGAAGGGTAAGCTACACAGGTTAAGCAATATAGAAGCCAAAAGAGTTTATGACACTGTCACCGGAAGGTCCGTGTTCTACCCAACAACACAGTAAACAGTGTCTACAAGGCTCAAACCC
>NC_056726.1:1622312351-1622484851 GCF_019279795.1 Protopterus annectens
TTGTGACATGCCTAGCAGCCTACTGTAAATACCTAGTGTGCTTTTAGGTCCAGTTATTTGCAGGACATACTGCTGCCAGCCAGCATAACTGTTGTGTATTACTGACAAAGCTGTGACATGCTGTACAGAAGTATATCATTCTCTACTGGGTAGTATGTGGACATGTGAACTCAGCAGCACCAGGTAGTATGTGTCTGGGCAGACTGGCGTGTATGCGTGCATACATTGTGTGGGAATGTGTACCCCAGTATTGTGATATACCCATGTACATGGATAGTAACAACCACATTGGGAGGCATGGTCCACATGTCACACATGAAGGGGACATGTGTACAATTCTGGACTGACCACAGAGTGCCACACTGTCCACATATACTGGTCATATCCCTGCTGTAGTCCACAGCATCATTACTGTGCTAGCAGTGGGTCTGTACTATGCTGCCCCTAGGATGTCTGTCCATAGGCAGTGGTGCACATGTCTACAGCAGATGCAACCTCCCACACCCAACATGTCTGTTAAGACACCCCTATGACAGTGGCAAGAGTCTACATATATACCCGCAATACATCCATGATATCCCCTTACACTATGGTATTGGGACTATTGGTACTGAGGTTGGACTGTACTCCATGTTTCGGACATATGGTAAACTGATGTGTGCACATATATCCACATATCTATGTAGATATATACACATATACATATCCACATACATATATAGGGATATATAGATATATATATGTGTATATATATATATATATATATATATATATATATATATATATATATATATATATATATATATATATATATATATATATATATATATATATATATATATATATATATATATATATATACATATAAATACCACACATATACAGACACACAGCACTGACTTCAACAAGTGGTTATGCATCTGCTGTCATTCAAAGGGGATCCATTATCTGTCTGCCTGGGGCGACATGATGTACAGACCACGATGCTCTGGCAGAGACAGACTACACGTGTTGCCCCTGGAATTCAGGTTACTGGCTACACCTCCTGGCAACCCCATAGTGCCTAATCTAGGCAAGGTTCAAAGGGCAAATCCACCACTGTAACAGATGCAGGCATGAAAAACTGTCAGTAATGCGACTCAGTGTTGGACATCTAAACCTAAGCAGGTGCTCTCCGGAGCCACACATACAAATGGGGAACATTGATATCTGTGCAGTACCTGGGACCTGGTGCAATGCTCCAGAGAGCACAGCTGTAATACCTGGCTACAACCCTTATCACACATGTCGGGAAACAAAGCAAGGCCACAGCACTACAGGTGGAGGAGTGTCCATATTCACCAAGGTCATTTACACCTCCGGCCTAGGGTCAAACACAATGCATCTGGGAATCACCAAATGCAACTGACACTATGTAAGACTGCAATCCAAATTGCAGCTGCCTACTGATCCCCCTCCATGGTCCAAGGTTCTCACTACACCATTATGCACATACTGGACAATATTAATACTGGTTGATTCCAAATACTCTGCCATTAATTGGGAAATCACTTTGTGTACCACCACCCTTTACCAATGGTTCCAGGAACACATACAGCCCAAACCCCTGGATCACCTAGTCCATTGTCTAACCAGGGTCTCCAATATCATAGATCTGGTCATTCCCAACATGGTTGTCAGATGCCCCACACCAGTGGCCACCCCTCATAGGTCAGGTCTGACCATTAGGTAATCACCGTTGACATCCGCATCCCACCCCCATCCAATAGTAAGGATCCTCCATGAATACCCTCTGCAGAGCCTATGCCATGCTACTCAAGCCAGATGTGACAAACCTCATGAAACCCATGGAGATGACAGCTGAATGTCCAACTGGTGATTCCTACACTAAGGCAGAGTGTGGGCATCCCCACTCGTGCATGCATTGCGCCATCCCACATAGACCCAAAACACTGTCCTCCAAAGAAGGAAGCCAGTCTTGTGCTCCACTGCCATGAACAGTCTATACAACAGAAGAAAGACACTGTTGCAGTTAACAGGATAATCCCAAAACAGAAACTGTTCCCTTACCAGCCTCAGTCAGAAGCTGCTTTCCCTTGAAAACTGCCACAGCTTGCTACATAAATATTATTGCCATAGATTCCAAAGACAACCATAAGGCAATCTATAGTTATGTCTAGGATCTATACCGCAATGCTCAGAATTGCTCTGTGCTACAACAGATTGGCATTAAATATACTGATTCAAAGGATTGTTCCAATATCCGGGAAGACCAAGTTAGTGCCACATTCAGCCTCCCTCACCCCCTAAAGGGCACATCTCAGTAACAAAAGGTTGCCAAATGCCAGTAATCATGGCCAGGTGGAATCCGCCGACTCCACTGCTAGGAATACAGCAGCCATGGGACCAGATGACATCCCAGGCTGTATAGTACATGAACTACTAGATAACCCTGCATCTCACCTAAGTGCCATGTGTCATTATAGCCTTACCTCAGGCATCTATCCCAGTGAGTGGTGCACAGCTACAGTTATCACACTCCACAAGGGGGAATCCACCTTGGATCCAGGGAACTACAGTCCCATCAGTCTGACAAGCCTGATCTGCAAGGGCATGGAATGCATTATCATGCAACTCATTAACAAAGACATTGGCAACTAGTAAACACTGGACCCCACCCTGGTTGGTCTTGTACAGGGCCATTCTTGTCTTCCGACCCTGTTTGACTACTTTGATTCAGTCCCTGCAGCTGTGGAGGAGGGTAAGGTGGTGCACAACGCTATCTGGACTCCGCCAAGGCCTTCGACAACATCACCCTCTCTAGAGATATAATTAAACATGCAGAGCTGGCTGTAAACACCTGTGTCACTCGATGGGTGGCCAAATGACTTACCGATGAAACCCAAACTGTAAACGTATCCATGTCCGATCCCTGCTCCAGACAATTGACTAATTTGGGTACATCAGGGTCGGTCCTGGCACACCTCTTGTCTGCCATCTACTTCAGTGAAGTCCAGGCCTACACTACTGAACTCTGGCTGACAAAGTTCACAGATGGCCACAAACTGGGAGCCATTATTGGATCCCCAAATTATGTGGATATTCTACAACATGGTTTTACAGACACAGATGGTTGGTGCCAGAGCCATGAGCTCAAGTGTAATGGCATGTAATGTATAGTTATCCCCTTTGGACATACCGTGTACCCATGAAGTACCACATAAGTGTCAGTACACTAAACACCGACAGTTTGCTGACAGACATAGGGACACAGGTGGACAGTGGTCTCACCTTCATTAACCACATAGCCATGACAGTAAGGAAATCCACCTATGTGGCACACCTCATCACTGAGGGCTTTACGTCCAGAGAAAAGGGGGTATGTGTCCCACTGTACTCATCCCTCATTATACCCTGTATAGAGTACAATGCCACATTTGGTATGTACCTCACAGGACAGCTGCAACAGCTGGAAAGGCAGTGGAAATACCTCACTATATGAATCACAGCCATTAAACATATGGCCTATGCTGACCATCTAGACATCCTCCAGCTATTCTCTGTGGCATACTGTCTACACAGAGGCTATGTCAAACCCTGGGAAATGGCATCTGTAATGTGTATGTACTGCCATGTACAGTACATGTGTCTATGTGCTCTCATTACTGTAGCAAAGGGTATTGAGTGACATGTCTGGGACACACAAGTGCATGAGGCCTGCACAGTACTATTATCCATGTGAATGTGTGACATGCAGGGGTAACAACCAAGGATACATGTTGTCACACAGGCATGCAGTGTAACATGGCAGTACTACTGTAGACAGTGCTGTCCCAGAGAAGGGTGCAGTGCTAACATTACTACTGACAACAAGAACACCTGCGGGCATAGCTGCACTCTGAGGGCTCACTGTTGTTTACCTAGTGTGTGGGCTGTGTCACCATATATATGCCTTACTAGATGATACTCAGACATGTGGAATGTAACTGTGGAGTACTGTCGGCACAGCACATGTTAGTGAGGGCTTACAACATGTAGCAATGGCATACTCATTGTTGTCAAACATCCATCTGTTGACACATTCATCCTACTGCATAGCTACTCGTCAAACTGGTGTCTGTCAGTCCCTCTACAGATTTGCAGATGGCAGGTCTCCAGCTGGGATACGTGCAGGCAACCTAAGCTTGACAGACACCGACATGTGTGGCCAGCTGTGTACCACCTGTCACATATAGGGGACATCACCCTGTATGGGCCACATGCCACCCATACCTACACTACACTACCACAGCTAAATGAACATACTTGGGTACAGGTCTCCATCACAGACACTAACCACATGTACGGCATGTTGCATACATGTCAACTAGACCACCTCATTGGCCATGTGTAGAAGGCACCCAGCGGATTGGCTGAAGCATGTCAGTCTTACCCTGCCAGTCACTAACATGGTGTCTGTCAATAGATTGCCTGCTGGCATATGGCAGGTGGCATGATACCAATGTACACACACCCCCTGCACATCCAGTACCTCCATGGACAACAGCCAGGTACACAGCTATGACCACCTGCAGCAATGCACTACAGTATTGACACGTGTATGTGTGCATTACTGAGAATAGCATTGTTTGTGTGTTAGTACACCTGTAGTTGGAAAGTCCATGACTGCCTTCACAACCACCACCACTCCCATTGCATAGTCAGATGTACCTGCTGCTGTATTGTACATGACATGCAGCCTGTTACACTCCTCTCCCTAACAGCTACATGTGCCTTGCCATACCAGCACAACAGTGTTGTACAAATGGGTCAGTAGGCATGGGAATCCCATTGAGGTCTGCCATGTGTGTGTATGTGTGCATGTCTGCATATCTGTAGGGTACACCATTCTAAGGCCACATACTCCTATTACAATACACATTGCCACACAGTAGTACAGATATTGCTGTTGTCACCCATAGGTGTGGCAATGCAATGCAACACCCTACTATGCCTGTGGCATGTGCATTACATGCATATCCCTGTGGTACCACTGTTGTGATATGCAATGGGTTGTTTTGGCATCATGGCCAATGTGTAATAGTGGGTATGTCAAAGTATCAAGATGGGTTCCAGTGTGTACAATATCCAGTGGGGGGTGTGGGTGCAGTGTACACTGTCTTTACACCATGGTACACCTGGTATATGGCCCACGTACCACTCTCTGGTGGCCACTGTCACCATCACCCATACAGGTAACAGATAACAGGATACAGCCCAGTTAAACATGTGCTGTGTGCAGCCTACCTGTAACACATTGGACACATAGACTAGTTAGTTAGCAACAATACACCCAGGTCTCTAAGATATGTGTCTACCTGTTATGTGTCAGTCAATGTGTATATGATGGTATGACACAATATGCATTCTCCATATGCAAAAATTACATCCCCCATTACCATATTGTATGTGTCTGTGAATGTTCTGCATCTAACATGTGACTGGTACACACCTTACCCTACAGATGGTGTCGTGTGTGCAATGACAGCCGCACAGTTCAGTAGCACTACATACCTGGGTAGGGGGTCTAGACACAGTGTCGCCAAGTAAGGATGTGTGTGTATGTGGATGGGTTGACATAAGGGTGCAGATTATACCTGTACCAACAGGCCACCAGTCAATGTTGCACAGCCAATAACTGTTATACATAACTGTGACATGTGTGCAACTGTACACCAGATATGTCACGGCCATGGTGTCACCACAGTGACATAACCTTGTGGAATATGACTGCAGACCATCCTCCTGCTGACACATGTACGCCTACAGCACAAATGGATAACAGTATGGGGATAATCAGTGTTACCAACAGCTGAGATGCATCATAGCTCCATGGCTACTCTACCTGACATGTATGGATTACACATTACCCCTGACATCTTACACTGCAGTAAATTGCAGCACTCTGTTATAGTCACCATGTGCATCAGAACCATATTAGCCTGTCACTGCATTGATGTTATGGATGACAGAGATGTGGCACAGGTATCATCATATGCACAGTGTGTGTTGCTGGTGTACCAGAAGCTGAGGGTGGTCCAAACATGTGTCACCATGTGTGTGGGTGAGGGGTGTGGTTCTTTGATTGGGGCTTGATGATGTGGTGTGTATCGGTATAGGGTCGCCCTAGGTGTGGTTGCATAGTGTGTGGGTATGCATGCACATGGTTCTGCCATATGGCTGCCCTATACAGGTGATGTTGGACAGCTGCAGACCATACCTGGCAGGGTGTGCAGTTCACTGCCTCCGGCCATAGACACGCTGACTGTGCCTGCCAGGGGTTGCATGGGCACGTGCAGGTACAGACCTTGAGGTGATACTCTCCCCTGATGATGACATATGTCCACTGGAACCATGTCCCACCTGGGACTGGTCAAGGACCACGTGCACGAGGCCTGCTGTGGTGTGGTGTGGACAGCAGCCACAGTGGTGTGCTGGTGCTGGTACAGCCACTATGGGAGCTACATCTATTATTGTTTATTGTTACTTATCTTGAAGGCAAATCCTTTGTCTACAGTTATACGAATTGAAGGGCTTGGCATGGACAGCACAGTATGTTATATATCCACACTATCTGCATCTACTGTTTTGTGTGGGATCTGCATTCCTCACTGCTTAAATAAGTCAAATTCTATGTGCTGTAAGTAATGGCATACATTATTGTATAATACACAAATAAAGGTTGCCTGTGTATACATACCTGCGTGTCGTGTCATGTCCATTGAATTGTGAGTGGGCATATAATTGTCAATGTATAGATGTGTGTGCATATCTGTACCATTGTAATGTGTACCCCTTTCACATTGTACATTCCCTACGGTAGAATGACTTTTCTACATGATATGTTACAGATACTGCCCTGACATGTACAGGTGACTTTGATTACTGTTGAAGCATTGCAGCTGTGTTGTTGAGGGTCCTGAGGTCATGTACTGCATGTGCTGGATAGTGGATTGCACAGCATATCCATTAGAGCTGGGGGTGTTACATAGCAGTAATTACCAGGTGTCCCTCATTCATGCCACCACCCCCATTGACTGTGGAAATGCTATACACATGTCTATCTGTATATACATATATATATATCCATAATTATATATGTGAAAACCCCATATATAGAGAGACAGATATGGACATTGACATAGATCTAGATATGTATATGTATATATATATTATATATATATATATATATATATATATATATATATATATATATATATATATATATATATATATATATATATATAGATAGATAGATATAGATATATACACTGAACATATTTATCTAACTATGTACGAGTGCTGTTATATGATTATTTGTGAGTCATATATACACATATACATACCTATAGCTGTCTATCTGTCTGCATTTGCAGATATATATCTCTCCATATGTCCATGCATGTTCGGCTTATATGTTTGGCCTGTACCTCATTTTTTTGGCAATTGACATGGATGGTCTTAGGATTCAAGTCAGTCACTCATGCCGACACGTTCATGTTTCAGACATTTCATCTCCTTTAAAATAGGTGTTCTACTACATATAACTGTGTAACTAGCAGCGTTTTAAGTGTATTACAGCAGTATTTGACAGATATCCCTATTTGTACCACAGTTTGGCACACTTTGTCCGGAATTCTTGCATTACGACGTTGTGTGGTACGATATCACTACATTTCCTGTGCTGTTGACTGATTGTGTTGGATGATATGTTTGTGAAACTGAGAGGGTTATGTACATCTGCCATGGCTTACTGATAAATCACTTTGTGTATGATGTGCTGGGTCCTGGGTTCGGGCCTTGCAGAGGCTGTATATTTTGTTGCTGTGCAGAACACTGGCTGTGGGATACAGAGTGATTATGGGACATGTGAGCAGTTGTACGAGGGTGTGCGTGGGTTTGCGTGGAGCTAAGCTATGCTAACCTCCGTGAGCATTGCCTTACACTGATTTAGCTTCTACTTTGCTTAATCTGTGTAGGCCATGCTTACCCCCGCGCAAACACACTTACACACGCTTACTGCTTATTTGTGCTTACACCTGCCTACTACTGCTTTATTCGTTATGACACCGACACTTCACATGTGCATTTAATGTAGTACTCCTGTTCAAGTATAAATGTTATTTAGTAGGTTATACAGCAAAACAATGTTGATATCCAGATTTCTCATGGAAAATAGAATGTGCTGCAGTGGAACTCGAACCAGAAATGCGTGTGCGTTAGGCGGATGCTCTGCCCACTACACTATTGCTGTTCTGCTTCATTTGCATATTCCTACCTTAATGTCATATCTATGCTCCCTTTCCCCGGCCCCTGAGCTCCACGTACACAGCATCCATCCATTCTCCAGTTGCTAGCCCTGCCATACCACACCTCCACACATTTCCCTCTCTGCACGTCTCGGTGCTCCTCCATTATACTGTCTCGATCCAACCTTCTGCAGGCTCTTCATTCGTGTTTTCCATGTATGTTCAAGCCTTCCCTTGATCCTCCTCTGATACTGGTGGAAACATCTATGTGACCCACAAAATTTGGTTTGTCCTGCCAGGGACAGACCTGTTGTGTCACGAGTAGACTTTGCTGGTCTTCACTGTTTCTCCCACTGGTAGCATCCTGCCAGGGGTTTGAGAAGCAGCAGTTTGCTCACACACTGGACCAGCCTCATCTCCCAGTTCCATGGATGCAATGCCCCAGGTGTGACATTCTGTGCATGAAGCACACCCCCACGGCGTGCACAGTTTTTCATTCCTCTCTTCAGTATTATGCAAGACTACTGTTCTCACAGTATGTGTGGACAGATGGTTCATTGATACTCATAAACTGCTCAGAATACTGTGATTGAGCAATGTGCACATGTTTTCTGGTATTAATCTACATACTTGCATACATGCTGGATGATATATTTGTGATAACAGCAGCTGATTTTATATCTGCCATGCCTTTGTGGTCACTTGGACTATAGTGTGCAGGGAGGGGGGGTTGGAACCTGGGAGTGCTGATTATTTTGTTACTGGGTGCGATGAGAGTTGTTGGCTACAGAGTGCCTAAGGCACTGTGGAGGAAGTGTAGGTGGGTATGCACTGGTGTGCGCGAGGCTCAGACTTGATGAAATCCAGTTACGGCATCTTACACTGGGTTGGCCTCCACATCGCTTAACCAGTGTGGACATTGCTTACCACCACACAAACAGGCATAACCCCACAGTACTTCATGTATTTAGTTCACATTTGATGTCCAGGACAATCTGACTGGATGCTTCCCCATTGCCAGCAGTGGCCCGGAGAGTGGAGCTTCAGAGTACACCCCAGCTACACATTACACATACTACTTAGGTGTACACAACATTCATAGAGAGTAACAGACTTACCATAGCTACGTACCACATCCTTCATGCTTAGTTCAGATTAACATGTCGGTATTATACATGCTTAAGTTAGGTGTACATTTCAGGTATGACTGTTGAAAAAGGTCAGTTTAAGGTGATGTAGGATTCTAGTTTAACAGTTCTGGATAGGTTACACTCAGGTATTCGGGTTAGGTTTAGTTATGCCATACCTGTGTGGTACAGTAGAAGTGAATAGTGAAGGAGTAGGTAGGTAGGTAGAGGGGGGGGGACATTTTAACTGTATAGTAGGCCATTGGACTGATTGGTGGGGGAGCATTAGTGAAGGTTTGCAGGATGTTGGAGTTTGTATGCAAGGCAGGACAGGAGGTGTCGGTGTCACTAGTTTGTGTAGGGATATAGAGTGTTAGTTGGGGGGGTGGACTTCGCCAGGTGGTGAGCAAGTGGTGATCCAAGTATGCTTGAGGTGTTCCTTCATGTGTTATTTACATGTGTAGTGTGGGACAGCTGCAGTAATACACATGGGTAGGGGGTTCCAGATTCTGCCAATATAGTTGTGAAGAGGGTGTCACCTACTTGTGACTGTGAACATTACTAGTAATGAAACAGGGGTCACACAGAGGGGCAGATAGTAGGGGGCATGTCCAGGGATGTGCAGGAAGGCTGACGGGAAGGTCCACAACTGGCCAGTTCTTCTACCTTGCATTTGGGGGTAGGTTTGGATACTCACACCCCTGGGTGGGGGAGAGGACAACAATAATACCCTGTGATGCCAATTAGTTCAGCTTACATGCCTACAGTGGGGTGTTGCGACCATGTGTTCTTTGCTGTCATTTAGTGGGTTTGCAACAACACCTGGTTATACCGTCCTTTGCCATGTAAACTAGACTTTGCTACAGTGGGACTTGTACCGGGCATGGCTGCTCATTAGGTGGCAGCTCTGCCCAATGCACACTATTGCTTACATCCCTGGGGCGGTCCACATAGAACCACTCTAGCCAATGCCTGCATGCCTAGGCCCATAATTTCATACCCATATTCCCCCCCACACCTCCTCTACAGCACTCATCCTTACTCCTGGTGCAGATTGGGTCTAAACACCCCATTACACACTGCCCACTCTCCACTTCTGGGGACCCATCATGTACGTTGTCTCTCCCCATGGATCATCAGGCTTCCCCAACCTTGTAGTCCAAGAACATGCATGCCCTGCTGTTGGACATCTGTGCAATGGCTAGAAACCCGAATACCCATGAAATTTTTGGGTTGTCCTGCAAGGGACGTTCTTGTCTTTGTTTCAAGATTAGACTTGGCGGGTCTCTCTCACTGGCAGTATCCTGCCTGCAGTCTGGGAAGCAGTGGTTTGTTTACTTTTATTGTGTGTTTGTATGTTTCACCTGTCTGGCTGGGGGGGGGGGTGGGGTTGTTGATGCTACGGGCCCCTCACCCCCATTGGCACAGCCTGTGAACATATGTAATTCTTAACTGCTGTATCATATCCTAGCTATATATATGTGTATATTTACACCCACCCACACGCATATACATATACATATACATATATATATATATATATATATATATATATATATATATGTATATGTGGACATATGGATGTTGACATATATATGTGTAGTTGTTAGCATTTGCATGTATATCTGTTCATATATTTGTGTATATATATATATATATATATATATATATATATGTGTATATATATATATATATATATGTGACTACATCTATAGATATGTTGTATCTGTTTAGATAGTAATATATTTGCACACACACGTCCATCTAGCTGTAGGTATACATTCTCTGTGCTGTTGCATGACTGGGATGTGGTTATGTTTTTGACACCATACAGTTTCTGCATATGTGGCATGGCTTAGTGGTAAATCATTTTGCATATGGTGTGCATGGTCCTGGGTCCCGGCCTTGCAGAAGCTGTTTGTTTTGTTGCTGAGTAGAACACCGGCTGTCGGATACGGTGTGCTTAAAGCACTTTATAGCATTTTAAGCGGGTTTGCGTAGAGGTAAGTACTGCTAACTTCTGGTCGCAGTGTCTTCCACCCAGTTAGCTTCTCCTTTGCTTAATCTGTGTCAGCAGTGCTTAACCCCACACAAACACACTTGCACACTCTTACTAGTGCTTACATATGCTTACTACTGCTTATCTGTGTTTACTCCTGCTTACTGCTGCCTTGTTCATTATGATACTGACTCCTCACATTTGCAGTTCCTGCAATACTCCTGTTCATAAAAATGTGTGTTATGTAGTGGGTTTTGCATTACAGATTTTGCTTATACCATGCTTTGCCATGTAAAATGGACTGTGCTGCGCTGGCACACGAACTGGCAATGCCTGCTCATTAGGTGAACGCTCTGCCCATTACACTATTGCTGACATGCTTCATTTGCATATATCATCCTTGTTATCCTCTTCAGCCTTTTAGGCTGCTTTCACCATTGCTAAGTATTGGGCACACCCATGCACCTACGGTTAGCTGTACTCGTAACTTTAGACACCAATATGGGGGGTTCTTCTTTTCATCTTTATGTCCTGTTACTGTTGCACACACGGGGGAATGTTGGTGGGGATATGTGGACACCTACGAGTGGTATTGATTATTTAATTCCCCTTTCTGATGTTCAACATTGCAGGGGTGTGTGTTCTCAGGCTCGACCCCTGCACTCATACATGCTCCATGTAAGCCTGGGGGCTCAAGCGGCACACCTTCATTACTATGCATGGCGTGCTACCGTCCTGCTCCTAAGCGGCCACTTCCATGCAGGACTAGACTAGTCCTGCATGGAAGATTAGTAAATCCGGGGGGATAGATTATGAGCTCAAGAACATCTTAGAAAAAGAATCACAAATATGTAAAGATTCATGGTCATTTTTACAACATATGAATGATATTCAACTTGACCATAATGACATCTTGGTAACAATAGGTGTATGTGATCTGTATACAGTAATTTCACAGACCATAGGTTTAGAATGGGTTAATGAGATGCTTATCCATCATAAAGTTGGACACGAGACAACTAACCTTATTATGGAACTACTAGAAATGGTGTTGAGCAATAATTTTGTTACTTTTGACAAGAAGTATTTTCTGCAGAAAAAAAAGGCATCTCCATGGGTTTACCTTGTGGGGGAGCCTATGCAAACATGGTGATGGCTTATTGGGAAAGGAATTTTATATTCAATTCCAAGTTTAAGACATGTTTAAAGTCTTACCATAGATTTCAGGATGACATCAGTATTATACGGACAGTGGCACAGGAGTTATTGAATGAATTTCTTGTATATATAAATGGCACTACTGAGTTTTTGCCGTTCACTTGGGATATTAATGCTGGATATATGAATTATTTGGATGTTCACCTAGAAAAAGACAGGGTTAATGAGATGTACACAGCTGTCATCCATAGGAAAGCAACTTATTCCAATTGTTTCTTACATTATAGTAGTTTACATCCAGAGCACCAAAAAAGATCTGTTGACAAAGGACAACTTGTTAGGGTGGCCCGGTTGGTAACGAAATATGATGAATTTTTGGATGAATGTATTACACTGCGTACTAGTTTCTTAATAGGGAATATCCTAGTAAATTTGTAGATGCATTGATACAGGAACTAACCAGTAAAAGATTGAATGGTCATTTTAAACCTATCTTGGATCAATCCAACATGATCACTCATGATGTCATCAGTCTGATTTATAATGATGTGTCTGTTCTGCAGTATGAGTAAAATTGTGGAATACATAATAAGTCTGACTTTACTAAAGTCCTAGTTATTACATTTACTCAAGATCATAAGTTAATCAAAGATGTATTTGTAAAAAATTGGTCTATTTTAACAGAAGACCCCTATATAAGGAACTACATGAATGAGAAACCAAAAACTGTGTACCAGAAAGGCAAGAGTTTTTAAGGATATTTTAAAGCAAGCCATCTATATGCCTGCCCAATTGAATTTAGGTATGACAGGGTGTGGGGCATGTCATTGGTGCCATAAAGTAAACACTGGTGACAATTTTTATCTAATGTTTATCTATTCCTTGAAAGGCAAATACAACTGCAATTCTAAGGCAGTTGTGTATTTAGTTGTGTGCAATTCATGTGCAATATTTTATACTGGAAAAAACTGAGAGATGTTTTGTCTAAAGATTATATGAACATGAGAATGCTATAAAGAAAAAAATCCAAATAATGCTTTAGCAAAGCACATTTGTGAATGTAATAGTCACCATTTTTCTTATATGGCCATTGACCATGTGAATGTTGAAGAAAAACAACCATGGGGGGCACAGTTAGAGCTAAAAGAATTAAAATGGCAAATCAGAGTACAAGCAGATAATTGGCCTGGATTTAATGAATGTAGCTCTATTGCACCAGTTTTAAAACTGAAGGCCCTGCAAAGAAAGAAAATTAATTAATTAAGGTGCAATTCATTATGAAGTCATTTTATCTTCTTTATGTATATACTTCCTATGCATTGTCTATGTAATTTTACGATTTTTTACATGATTGTTTACATGAATTTTTTACATGTATTTATAATGTATTCATATGACATATTTATAATGAAATTTTAACTACCCATTTATAGTCATATTTATTATTTGATATATTTATAATACTTTTAGGGACATATGAGCAAATCCAACGTATTTTACTATTTTTAATATATATCTTTAACAATACTCAATGCATCTACTTAATATTTATTAGGTTATTACATATGCACATCAATCATACTGATTGTCCAATGAAAAATGAAGTGGAGTAGAAAAGGATGTGATATAACATTTTTTAAAATGTCTGATGAAGTTTAACATGGTTTTAAATGAAAGCGCTAACACAGTATTTTATTTTTGTTAATAAAGCGTCTTTTGGAACTGGTGGATTTGTGGTGTTTATCTGTAGAGACTGAGCTACATTTGCCTTTTCTTATTTTATTTAGTTTGTGTTTATTTTTTTTAGTTCATTGAGAATTTTTGGGAATATCTCTTTGACGTGTGGGACATCAAAGTCTAAGGGAATATATTTTAGTATTTCCAATTATATTCTCTTAAGGATTTGATAAAAGTGCGTTTGTTGAAGTTTGTGGAGTTACGAACTTGGTTGTAAATTATGTTTATCTTTGATACTCTAACTTCCGAGAGTGTAAGTAGGTTTATGGTCATTTTTGCTGTTTGGAAGGCTACCATATGCCCTCATTTTCTTGGGGCTATTAATGAGAATCCAGTTTGAGGTTTTTTGTTTACCGGTACTTTTGTGGATCCTATTAACTAATGTAATTAACTGGATGTATAGGTTTATGGAATCAAATGGCTTGTTGTTATTAATAAGCTGCCAGTCTATATTTAGGTCTCCTAGTATTATTGTTTCATGTTCTATAAAATGAGATATCCAGTATAGGATATTTTCTACAGCAGTGATATTTTTAGCTGGTGGGATATATATATGGCTTCTAAACAAAGCATTTTTCCATGACTTGATTTTCAGATGTGATAGAAGTAGTTCTGCATTATTAAACTGTGGTATCCCCTGTGCATATGGAGTTATGTATAAAGAATTCTTGCAGATCATGGATATTCTGCCTATTCATTTATTTTTCCTGTCAAACCTAATTATACCGAACTAGGTGGGGTAATTTCTTTGTCACTTATGTCCTTTTTTCAACCTTGTTTCTATAGCCATGATTACATCTGGGGAATATGTGATAGAACAATCATTTAAGCATATGCTTCTAAGACTGCTCTATTTTTTTTTTTTTTGCAGAGGCTCTATAAGTAGCTAGTGACTTTACTGAATTTCTGTGGTAATATTTGTGTTTAAACTGAACCTGTACCTAGAGAAAGTGTATAATCAGAGCTCCTCCTTGCTGCATGTGTTTTTTAATGTTTAAATTGCACACACACATTGAAGAAGTGCTTTTATGACCTGAATAACTTGGGCTAGCTATACCTGCAGTGCTTTTACCGGCAATTTTCCAGTTGTACAATTGTGAGCAATTGATTTAGTTTTTTCTGGTATATCTTTAAAATCTGGCAAGTGTTTATTTACTGCATTGCTCTCTTGCTTAGGTTTCTTAGCTATAAATCTTAGTTCATTCTGAAGTGTGCTACTTTACCCCCCACCCTCAAACCTTTCTGTTTGTATTATTATAAAATAACTGCCTGTTGTTGCCTTCATGCTTACCCTAGAATCTCTGCTTTTCTCTTTTCCTAGTTGAACTCTAGATTTACCTGCAAAACGGAGTCTACAGGACTGCAATTGGTCACCATAACAAAGTCAGTTTCTCTCAGCATTTAAGCACAGTAGGCTGCACACAAAAAGCATTTGTTAAGCTTTCACTTACAGTGCTGTGTAATTAAGCAGGTCACCATTTTGGTCAGCCATAGGGCTCTTTTTTCTACTTGAGTGTTTACCTCCTTCCCCTGCAACTTAAGTAAACTGATTCTTACATTAAGAGCTATAATACTTACCTTATAGCTTTAGGACACCTTAGGAAACCTTTTAAACTGAATAGCCCCACTACGTTCGCCCTCACTACGCTCAGGCTCTCTTCGCTCCCCTCCCTGCCCCCAATTACCTCCCGCCCCCAGTCCCAGTAAAGTACTATAGCCACTCCCCCACTTTCTAGATCCTATCTGCTTTCATCTGGGATAATTCCTCTCACCCCCATTCTTCTACCTACATTTTAACAGCACATATTAGCTTTCATCTGGCATTCTCCCATCCCCCTTCCAGTACCTTTACCTCACCACTCTATCTTCTGGAGTTGCATCACCAGATAAAACAGTTCCTTAACTTACTAGCTGAATCACAAATAATGATATACTCCTCTTTATTACCCCTCTAGTTCACACCATACCCCCTTACCTTGTATGAAAACCAGTTTCTCATGGGATTTCAGGTCCCGAAAGGCCAAACTATCACACTAGCTGTTAAATCCTCCCACCTTCAACCATACTTACAGTAGCAGGTCCTATCCAACATCTTGTTCAGTCTATCAACATCTTAACCCCAGGCACATTAGCTCTAGATCCAAACACTACCACAAACTAATAAACAAATTCCTGAAGTTCATCACCAAGTATAGACTTAACCTAATACTTGGTGGCGACATTCACCCCATCCCTGGCCCACCCACTTCAGATACACATACCCCCTCTACTTGCAATCTAAGCTGCAAGCCTACAATTAATAGGCCAACTAATTCTCTCCTTGCCTGTCATCTCAATATTAGAATCATTAATAACAAGGTGCTTGAGTTGCATGCACTTCTGGATGTCCACTCCCCTGAGATTCTCTGTTTATCTGAAACCTGGTAAAACCTAACACTACAGACAATGAAGTGTTACCACCTGGGTACAACATTGACAGGCTGGATCGTGCTTCCAGGAAGGGGAGTGGGATAGCTGTACTCTATAAATCTGAGTTGAATGTCACCATAGATGTAATACAACCACCTCAGATTAATAACTCAGAGATTCATGCCACTAAATTGCAACTTAATAAAAATAAATGCATTAATATCATCTATATGTACATTCCCCCAGGTAACAACATATCTACATTTGAAGATATCCTGCACTGGCTATCATGTCACTACCCCCAAGAAACCCTACTACTTGGAGACTTCAACATAGGCTGGGGCACCTGTTCCTCAGAATCCCCAACCACGCATATTAGCCTGCATGCATTTACACAAATCATATCCACCCCTACCAGGATAGGTAAACCCAACCAAAAAGAAAGCATACTTGACTGGGTACTCATAAATAGTTACCCCCAACTGTACACCTCTGGTACCCTCCCTGATGGCTTAAGCGATCACCTTTTCACATATGTAATTAAGCACAAAGCCATTAATTCCCAACAACCCTTACTCAGAAAGGTTAGAAACAATAAAAACTTTGACCCTGCCAAATTCCAACAAGAACTAAACTCATGCAATTAGTCAATTCTAAAACACCTCCCCTTAGAGGAAGCATTAGCATACTTTAACAACAAATTCCTTGAGATCCTTGATTTGCATGCACCTGTTCGTTCAAAGAGAACAAAGGCAAAAACTGCGCCATGGCTTTCTAAAGAGTCTAAACTCAAAATTACCCTTAGAAACAAAGCATGGGCTTTATGGCGTTCTTCTAAAGACCCCCAAGATCACATTAAATACAGGCAATCCAGGAACGAAACTAAAAATCAATTTTATAAGACAAAAAAAACAATACTACTGTAATTTATGTAAAGTAAGTCAAAATAACCCTCAGAAGTTTTGGCCAGGTTTAAATAATCTACTACATCCTGGACAAATTTCAACCCCAATCCCGGCTGCTGCTGTTGATAAAACCCCTGAAGATGTTTCTGATAGTTTTAACCGATTCTTTATTGAGACAATTCAAGCTCTAGCTATCCAACTACCTCCTAGCTCCCCTGGTCCTGAAAGTACTACCCCTAGAAACCTGCTCGCATTCAGCTTCCAACTAGTCACCACTTCACTTATCCATACCTTGATCAAAAAATGAAAACCCACTACACTTTCTGCTGATCAGCTCCCTGCCTAGTACCTACAAAAATCAGCTGATGCTATTGCTTACCCCATCTCAATACTAATCAATCGAACCATAGTAGAAGCTAATATTCCCACCATCTGGAAAATATCCTATGTAATCCCACTTCACATAGGAGGCAGCTCTACTGAATTCTCCAATTATAGGCCAATAACTATACTCTCTCCACTTGCAAAGATTATGGAAAAATGTATTCATAGACAACTCATGTACCACCTAATCCAGAATCACCTTATGGCAGACACTCAGCATGGCTTCCATCCTCATTACAGCACTACTTCAGCCCTCCTAGCCTTTACCAACACCATAAACCATAATCACAACAATAATTATATATCCTCAGCCCTCTTCTTGGATCTTTCCAAGGCATTCGATATGGTTGATCACCAACTTTTAATCCACACCCTGCAAACATTCTGTCTAGATACTAGAGCCCTTCAATGGTTTCAATCCTACTTGAATGGTCAACAGCAGGCTGTCCTCTGGCAGAACAAACTCTCTAACCTTCTACCTAACACCCTTGGAGTACCACAAGGCTCTATACTAGGGCCCTTGCTGTTCTCCATCTTCATTAACGACCTTTATACTGTCATCCCAAAAGTCAGCTGTATCCAATATGCTGATGACTCTACTCTGATTTGCTTGGCCACATCTCCAGTAGAGTTCTGGTCAGCTACCCAGACCACCTTTAATACAATAGAAAACTGGCTTTCTGAATGTCATCTGATCCTTAATCCCAAAAAACTAAAATGCTGTTATTTTCACCAACATGTAGGTCTACCGCTTTCACCTTTACCATAAATTCAAATAATGGCACAATAATCTCCCATGACCCCTCTACAAAATTATTAGGTGTCATCATAGATAATAATCTAAAATTCGACCTACATGTTAACGAAACTATCAAAACCATCAATAAAAAACTAGGGTGACTTTACAGAATAAAAGCCTTCCTAACCCCTCCAGCTAAAATTGCCTTAGCTTGCTCTCACCTTGTTTCAACCCTTCTGTATGCATTCCCTCTACTCTCGAATTTAAAGAAGACTGTCCTTAAACTCTCAATTTGCTACAACCACATTGACAGGTTTGCCACTGGGCTGCCTTTTAGGACGCATCATTGCATCAATCTAAATCAGCTTGGGTGGCTTGAACTACCCAGTCTAATCCAGTATAACCAACTGATTAAGGCCTATAAAATCCTCTATAATCCAGACAATAGTCCTGCACTTAAAAATATTATAACCCCCTATAACAATCCTAGACCACTTCGATCCTCTAACAAACTACTAATTCAGACTAGAAAAATTAATAACACAGCCGGTGACTCTCTCTTTGCAAACTCTGTAAGTAGACCCTGGAACTCTCTTCCAGCTGATATTACCTTACTTTCTACCTTAGGTCAATTTAAAACTAGACTCAAACAACATTTGGCATTTAACTGGCTATGTCAATGCATCAAGCCTGGCTAACTCTCTCTAGAATGTGTAAAAATCTGTTAACTAGTTTACTGTATAATTTAATTTAATCCTGATTTACGCTCGGGATTAACTCTAACCTGTGGAACTTGTTTAACTTGCTTACTTATGTAATCACTGGAAATAGTCTGTTTGTAATATGTAATGCTGGTATTATGTAATGCTGTATCTGCTTACCCTTGGAGCTTTTCTCCCCGGGCCTCCGCTGAAAATGGGCATGCATCCAGTCGGACTATCCCGGTCAACAAATGTAAAATAAATAAAATAAAAATAAAAATTGATATTTGGAAGAAAAGGCTGGAACTGGCAGGTGGGAGAGGAAAATAGAACGGTCCATTTAATACTGTACTGTTAGTGTTTTTTTTTTTTTTGTTTGTTTTATTTTGCTGTTGTGCGGGGCCAGTGTTTGGGTGAATGTAAATTTTATGAAGAAAAATATGTGCACAAATGCATTTGTTGTTTAGTTTTATTAGATTTATATAGTAAAATACTTAGATTTAAGATACCTATAATTGAAAAGATTTAAGAAAGTTTCCTGGTACAGTATGGATGATGTGATAAATGATAGACTTGCTAACTGTTTGTGTAATGAATGTGTGCTTGTAGGACTGTTAATTATATTTATTTTGGTGGTATCATAGGCTGAGAAGACACAATAATAGGGTTTGAGTCAGAATAATTTTGTATAATATGTAAGTTAGGTTTTGCTGAAGATATCTGTTTTCACTGTAAAATGTTGTTGGGCAAGAGTAGTTACAGTTACAGCAGTATAACTTCTAAAAGGACAAGCTTCGTGGAAGCACTTGAAGTAAATGAGTCTGAGATGTTTTGCAGGGCAACTGCGACTGGGCTATCTTCTGATTGTTTTGATGCAGGTATAGGTGGAAAGAAGGATAGGAGAAGAGTTGGGATATGTTAAATGTAGAGTTGGTGGGGTGGGCGGAAATTAGCGGTAAGGTAGGGTAGGAGAACAGGGCCCAGCCAATGAATCACCAAAGTAGCAGTGTTAAGAAAAACAATCAGTAAGCTTTGGTTATGGATAAAGGTAAGACAATTTACAGAGACAGTTAACTACATGAGTTAAAATGTGTTAATTAGAAGCTGAGGGGTGGGGAAATAAAAATTGCAGGGAATAGTACACAAGCCCAGGAAGACTAAAAAGAGATTTCTGTGTACTTAAGTGTTTAGAAAGTTAGCTGCAAGATACTGTAGTAAAGGATGAAATGGAGGGATGAGCAGTCTGAAAACAAAAGCAAAGCAAATAGTTTGTCCTGTTTCAGAATGTGTGTGTGTGTGTGTGTGTGTGTGTGTGTGTGTGTGTGTGTGTGTGGGTAGATGACATGCTATGTATTGGCAAATATTTTGGACTATGCAAAAACATGTCGAATGGATTGCCTATTATTATGGGTTGTAGTATATACCGGTGGTATAGTGTTGTTTGTGATTCTAAGGAAGTATGTCCTCTAGTACAGAGAATACACTAATACAGCAACTTTTGCAATTTATGCTCCAATGTGTGATCACAAAAGTGCAGTTTGAGTTATGTCTGAATGCAGTAATTGCTCCATTTAAGAAGATGTACTTTTCTTTTGCAATTTATGCTCCAATGTGTGATCACAAAAGTGCAGTTTGAGTTATGTCTGAATGCAGTAATTGCTCCATTTAAGAAAATGTACTTTTCTCTGAGATAAATCAATCTTAGAATTTTCATATTTATTTAACAGGTGTATAATTGTACAGCTTTTCATGTTGTGCATGGCAGGTTTCAGTTGTCACCATGTCTCTGTAATCTCAGTCTTTACTGATCACACCTTTAACTGTCACTCTTATACAAAACTTCTGTCATGCAACCAGCCCACATATCACTACTGGCTATAGATGTCAGTGTATTTTAAATATGCATTATTGATTTGTGGAGTTATTGCATATATTTGGCATATGAATATTTGTTAAAAATCTAGTTTCCCTGTGTTTTTAAGTGGTCTTTTATTATGGTTTACCTGATTTGGGATGAATCGAAACTGCTTAAGTGTGTTTACATATTTATTTGCATTTATCTTACAATACAAAGAGAAACTATGTTATCAAAAATGTTATTTTGCTCCTAAAATACTACTCTTATTTTTCAGAATTAATTCACAAACTTGTTCAAAGATTGCATCCCTATCTATGATTTATAAAATTGTGGGAGATGAAGTCCATTTCTTCTCCTTTTGGCACTATTCAACTAAAGTCAATAAAGAACCATTTTCTGAAACTAATAAATCTTTAGTATATAAATCCATAAATAATACATCTTCTTCCACTTATTGGAACATTTTTACATGGAAGTTCCTTCATAGAAGTTTTTTAACTCTGCAAAAAATTGCATTAATGTATAATAAAGAAATAGTTAAATGCTGAAGATGTGAAGAAACATTAGATGCAGATTGGTCACACATGTTCCTAAAATGCTCATTAGTAATACCGTTTTGGTCTGAATTCAAAGATTTTACGAAAGCATTGTGGTCGGACAATTGTGAAATAACAGATTCATTAATTTTGTTTAATGCACCAATACCAGGTACAATTCTGAAAATGCAAACACATCTTCTTTGGTTACTTCTTGCAGTTGCAAGGAAAATTCTTACAATACACTGGAAATGTCAGAAACTCCTCTCATTTTCAAATTTCATTCTCTAGCCAAAATGATCTGTAATAGGGAATTACAAGTCAACTATATTAGAACACCAAATATTATGCATAACAAACTGTCATGCTTGAAATTAAAAGATCTTTTAGATAAAAAATATTAACATTGATAAGGAAATATTGTATTTATGGACCTTATATATAGTTATGTGTTGTTTTGCGGTGTCTTAATTTTATTGGTTTCTATTATTGTTCTGCTTTTATATAGTGTACAATCTATGACTATTTAAAATTCAATATACTGGAAAGAAATTCTTTCTGATACCAACAAGAAATCATGCCTGCCTTGTCCCTCACTACTGAAATAAACTGCAAAGGTCTAAATTTACTTTAACTATGCCAAAATTTAATAGCTTATAGCTGAACTGGGTCTACAGCATGTACTTCTAACCTTGAAATCTAGTAATAAAAATGGCTCTATAATTTGGCCAAATACCAGTCGCTAGCACAAACAGGCTACTATATTTAACAGTTTATGACCAAACTATACCAATATCGGCCTGTAGAGGTTATGGATCCTTCTAAAAAATAAATCATTGTGTCACTGGTTGACTGTGATTTTACACACTAAATATAAGAGAAAAACGCACTGCAAGATTGTAGAAGTTTAGTTTAAAGGTATCCTACATACTCACAGACCTTGAGAATTCTGTGGTCTGGTGTAGTCTCACTACGCTCGGGCTCATTTCACACCCCACCCTGCCTCCAAATCCCACCCAACCCTAGTGATGCTCAATTTATAACCACTTAGCCACACCCCTCTTATTAGAACCAATCAGCTTTATCATAGTCACTCATACCAGCCAAACTGAAATTATATATACCCTTCTATGGCTCCTACCCTAATCTGGGTAGGGGTCCTCCTATCTCTAGTATTAAGCAGGCATTAGTTAAGTACCTCTAAAATGCCTCCATAAACCTCAAACTTACCCCCAAAAACAAAGCTCTACTGATAATTACCTATCTTCTCACAGCTTATGAGCACCAGGACCTCCCATGCTCTCACTACCCCAGGTCCCAAACAAGCACCCCAAATCCATCAAATAACCTTAATGTCCCACTCCTCCCCCTCTCTCCTAACTCCATCAATACAAAAACTCAGCATCCCATTAGAGTCAAATATATTAACCCCAAAACCAAATATTATGAAAAACTAATACTTAAACTCCAGAAACTCATAATCAGATTACAATTTAACCTCATAATTGATGGGGACATACACCCTAACCCTGGCCCAAGCCCACTAGATGAAATCAGCCCCATAAATAATATCCCTACTAGCCTGAAAACTTTAAACAAACCCTCCAACTCACTCCTGGTCTGTCACCTAAATATTAGAAGCTTAAATAACAAAATCCATTACTTGCATGTCCTCTTAGGTTCATAGGTTCATACTAGGCTATCTGCCCTAGGGCATTTATAAGCCTAGCCAGAATGTGTTTGGCTTTTGCCACCCATTTTAAATTTATTTTGCTATGCCCTTTTTCGAGGTTAGTATACTGTGCCTCTGTCTAACAGTGACACAGAAGTGATACCCGGGGTAAACCTACGATCTCCCATCCACTCATCAAGAGTCCTCTTGAATAGAGTCAATGAGGGACTCTGCCTAACCTGGACTGGGATTTTATTCCAGAGTGAAGGGAGCCTCTGGGTTATGAATCTGTCCCTCCAGCATGTCCTATTTATTTCAGTGCTGAGGTTCAAGTCTCTCGAGGCCGTAGCTCGATGGGATTTGGATTTTCTGAGGTGCAGCATGTCCATTAATTCCGGGTTGGACATGGCTTTATACGTCAGGCACAGATCGCCTCTGAGCAGGCGGTATGCCACTGAGTAGAGCTGGAGTTTCTTTAACCAGGCAGCATATGGCATCTGTTTGAGCCCTTTGATCCTCTTGGTGAGGTACTTCTGGGGTCTTTCCAGTTGCTGCAGGTGTCTGGTAAGGTACATCCCAAAGGGGCATTGTACTCAATTATGGGCCTGATGAGGGATGAGTAAAGAGGCACGATGACCTCCCCTGATCTAGATGTGAATCCCTTCATGATTAGGTGGGCTATATAAAATGTTTTTCTAACCACTTTGGCCACGTGGTTGTCAAATGAGAGATTGCTATCAACTTGGGTCCCCAGGTCCCTAATGCCTTCTTCTGTACTTAATGGATTACCACCTATGTGGTAATTTGTGGGCACTTTGTTTTTGCCAAAGGGGATGACTATACACTTTTTGGCATTTAGCTTGAGGCCATGGCTCTGGCACCAGTTGTCTGTTTCTATGAGGCCCATTTGGAGGATGCTTGTGTCGGCTGAAGAGTCAATTATGGCGCCCAGTTTGCAGTCATCTGCGAACTTGGTCAGCCACAGTCCTTCCGTGTTGGCCTGTACCTCCGAGAAATATATACCGAACAAGAGAGGTCCCAGGACTGAGCCTTGTGGGACACCACTTGTAACTGGTTTGGAGTCTGACATGGCTCCAGCAATTCTAACCATGTGGGTTCTGTCCTTGAGCCAGTTTGCAATCCATCTAGTGACATAGGGGTTTATATTTAAGCTGGTGAGCTTATCTATAATGTCCTATTGTATCGAAGGCTTTTGCGAGGTCCAGGTAGGCTGTGTGGACCACCTTCCCCTCGTCAATGGCCTTGGTGACTGTTTCAAAGAAATCAACCAGGTTTAAGAGGCAGGATCTGCCCTTAACAAAGCTGAACTGGGTAGGATCCAGTGTCTGTAGGTCCCCAATATCTTTATTTATGAGGTCCATGATGATCCTTTCCATAGCTTTGCAGACCAAGCTAGTCAGGCTTATGGGGCGATAGTTTCCAGGATCCGTTGAGGCACCACCTTTATGGAGAGGGACCACTGTTGCTGTACTGTTTACTCCCCTGATGTACTATGCCTTACTAAAACCTGGCTCAGGCCTGCTACTACTGATTATGAGGTCACACCTCCAGGTTATAATATATTAAGACTAGACCACACCTCTAATAAGGGAGGAGGGGTAGCTATATTGTATAAATCTACACTAGATGTAACCATATCTAGTCATCCACACATGCTCCCCAAACTGATAATGCAGAAATATGTATTACTAAACTACAAATTAACAAACATAAATCCATAAATATTGTTTGCATTTATATTCCTCCAGGTAACAATACAAATGCCCTAGAGGACATCCTCCAGTGGCTGTCCATAAACTGCCCACAAGAAACCATTGTTCTCAGGGAGTTTAATATCGACTGGAACACCTGTTCCTCAGACTCCCCTACCACCTACTTAAATTTGTATAATTTTACCCAGGTCATATCCTCCCCCACTAGAATTAGTAAGCCCCACAACAAAGAAAGTATTCTGGACTGGATTCTTATAAACAACCACCCCCACATGTATAAAGCAGGCACCCAACTCGAGGATATAAATGATCACTACCTCACCTGCATACTCAGGCAAAAAAATGATATAGGTTCATAGGTTCATACTAGGCTATCTGCCCGAGGGCATTTACAAGCCTAGCCCATAGTTTTGTGGCTTACGCCACCCCTTTAGTATGGGGAACTATAACCATTATTTTGCTGTGCCTCTGTCGAGCAGTGACACTGAGGTAATCCCTGGGGTATATCTGCGATCTCCCATCCATTGGTCAAGATTTCTCTTGAACAAGGCCAGCGAGGTGCTCTGCCTCACATATACCGGGATTTTATTCCACAGCATAGGGAGTCTTTGGGTGATGAATCTATCCCTCCAGCATGTCCTATTAATGGCCGTGTCGAGGTTTAAGTCTCTCGCCCTTGTGGCTCTGATGGATCTAGATTTTTTGAGGTGAAGCATATTCATCAAATCTGGGTTTGACATGGCCTTGTATGTTAGGCAAAGGTCACCTCTGAGCAAGCGGTAAGTGACTGAATAGAGCTGGAGTTCTTTCAGTTGGGCAGCATAGGACAGATGTTTGAGACCCTTTATCCTTTTGGTGAGGAACTTTTGTGGCCTCTCCAGCTGCTGCAAGTGTCGGGTCAGATACATTCGAATGGGGCATTGTACTCAATCATTGGTCTGATGAGTGATGAGTATAGGGAGACTATGACCTCCCTTGATCTAGATGAGAATCCCTTCATGATAAGGTGGGCAATGTAGAAGGTCTTCCTAACTACTTTAGCTACATGGGTGTCGAATGACAGACTACTATCAACCTGGGTCCCCAGGTCCCTGATAACTTCTTCTGTGCTCAGTGGATTGCCACCTATTTGGTAGCTAGGGTAACCTCGTCTTTCCCGAAGGGTATGAGTATGCATTTTTGGCATTTAACTTTAGGCCATGGCTCTGGCACCAGTTATCCGTTTCTGTGAGACCCTTCTGAAGGATATCTGTGTCAGATGTGTTTTCTGCTATGGCGCCCAGTTTGCAGTCATCTGCAAACTTTGTCAGCCATAACCCTCCTGTGTTTGCTTGTACTTCGGAAAAGTAGATGCCAAACAAGAGTGGGCCCAGGACTGAGCCCTGTGGTACACCACTTGTGACAGGCTTTGAGTCTGACATGGCGCCAGCAACTCTGACCCTGTGTATATCCCTTAGTTACATACCTTCAAAACTATAAGGAGCAATAAGAACTTTAATCAAACAAAATTTTTAAATGAGCTCAAGTCATGTGACTGGTCTGACCTAAAACTGCTCCAACTGGATGAAGCAGTGTCTTACTTTAACTCTAAGTTTCTTGCTATCCTTGACAACCACATACCTACTCGTATAATCAGACCCAATAAAAAGGTAGCACAGTGGCTGTCAAAAGATACCAGACAAAAAAATCATATGAAGGAATAAAACGTGGGCCTCGTGGAGAACCACCAAATCCCGAAGGGACCAACTTATATATAAACAGCTAAGGAATGATACAAAGAAGTCTATAAAACTAGACAAAAAAACTATTACTGTCACCTGCAACAGAAACACCAAAATCACCCCCAAAATTTTGGTCTAGTTTAAATAACCTCTTCCACCCAGGAAATTCATCTACCCCTACCCCATTGACTTCCCTCCAAAAACCTCCAGAAAGTGTTGCTAACACCTTTAACACCTTCTTTACGGAGACTATTCAATCCCTTGCCAGCAACGTAGCCCCCAACAGTCCAAGTATTATCGACCCTACACCCAAAGCACATCAGTGCTTCAGCTTTCAACCAATACCAACATCACTTATCAGGTCACTGATCAAGAAACTAAAACCCACCACCCTATCAGCAGACCGCCTCCCAGCAGAGTATCTTCAAAAAGCCGCAGATTAAATAACATATCCCATTTCAATACTAGTCAATAGAACTATTGCAGAAGCCTATATCCCCTCCATATGGAAGATATCCTATGTTATTCCACTTCACAAAGGGGGTAGTCCCACTGAACTTTCAAATTATAGCCCTATAGCCATCCTGGCACCCTTGGCTAAAATTATGGAAAATGTATCAATAAACAACTCCTACCCTATCTCAATCGAATCAATCTTCTAGCCTCCTCCCAGCATGGTTTTAGACCATACCATAGTACAACCTCTGCCTTCCTCTCATTCTCTCATACAATAAATCAAAACTGTAATAACAACAAGCTCTCCTCTGCCCTATTCTTAGACGTATCCAAGGCGTTTGACATGGTAAACCACCAGCCACTATTATGTACACTAAACACATTCTCTATCGATAACCAAGCAATTCTCTGGTTTCAATCCTATCTAACTGGCAGACAATAAGTTGTATTATGGAAGGAGAACCTATCCTCCCTAGTACCATTCACCCTAGGAGTCCCTCAGGGGTCGATATTAGGCCAGATTCTATTTACCATCTTCATTAATGATTTGAATACAGTCATCACAAAAGCAACTTGTATTCAGTATGCAGATGACTCCACCCTAATCTGTTCTGCTACCTCTCCAACAGATTTACAGAATTTATTCCAAAGCACCTTTAACAAGATAGAAAACTGGCTCACTGACTGGTGTCTTCTATTAAATCCAAATAAAACAAAGTTGTTACTCTTCACCCCCACTTGTAAGGTTAATATGCCATTACTTACCATAAAATCTAACAATGGCACTATAATTTCCCCAGAACCTAGTACTAAGCTATTAGGTGCAGTAATCGACAACAATCTTAAGTTTGATGCTCACGTCAACCAAACTATTAAGACAGTAAATACGAAACTTGGCTCTTTATATATTCCTTACCCCATCTGCTAGGACTGTGATTGCCCAAACACATTTACTATCAACCTTACTATATGACTCTCCTATTCTTACAAACCTAAGTAAATCTGACCTAAACTCACTAGCTGCTATAATAATATTGCCAGATTTGCTGCAGGTTCACAGTATAGACAATGCCACTGTCTTAGCCTTGAAACATTACGCTGGCTAGAACTACCCTACCAAATTCAGTACAATCAACTAATAGTTGCACACAAAGTTCTCTACCAACCAGAAGTCATACCCATCCTTAAAAATATTATCATCCCATACAGTAACCTAAAACCTCTCTGCTCCTCCAATAGAATGCTAGCTCAAACTGTTAAATCCAACAACTCAGCTGGTGACTGTCTATTTACCAAAAAAAAAACACCTAAAAATACATTGGCTATGCCCCTGTATAAACCCTGACTAACCATTTCTTAATTTACTATGTACCTCTGAAAAGCTTGGCTTCATGTTGAAACTATCATTACCATAACTCTGATACTTCTGCTGTTTCAGAAGATTGATTATTGGATTGTACCACTGAGCTAGAGGACAACTTACACAACTCTGTACTATTAAAATAAATGGGTTCTCGAATAAAAGTTTATAAGTTTTAAGTTTTATTATAAATTTTGGCATATCTGGAATATTCATGTATGTGTTCTTGTACAAAAGTACCTAATTGTCAAAGTTACTTTGTCTGTATCTATTTCTGGAGCTTTTCTCCCCGGGCCTCCACTGAAAATGGACCAAAATCCAATTGGTCTGTCCCAGTTAACACATGTAAAATAAAATAAAAATAAATAAATAAAATAAAATAATAAATTGAGTAAATGATTGTCCTGTCTATGCATTTCATTGGACTGTGGGCAGACCTAGTATAAAAATTGCTTTTTTTCAGCTTTTATATAAGCCATGAATTTCTGCTATGCTGCTCTTCATGCAATGGCAGTTAGCTGTGCCCTGTATAGTCACAAGCACTTATCTCTGAACTTTCCCACAGTCCCAAAGCTTCCCAAGGAGCAACTTGTTTACACACTGAGCGGCACTGCCACATTTAGTTAGCTTTAGATTACACTGTTACAGTGCTCAAACCTATAAGCTCCCTCTCCAAAGTTTCTATAGTCCCTTGCTGCTCAAGGAGCAACTGGTTTGTGCACTGAACAACAGAGCGATTGCAGACAACCCCCAGTCAATTCCCTTGTAAAACACATATTATAGACTAACAACCATAGACAGGCAACCAAGTTGGTGGACATGGGCGTCCTAGGGCAATGCAGCAATTGCCTCATTTTTAATGGCAACCACTTAATTCTGGAACAAATGAATACAGTATATAAGACATGTAGTTACACAATATCATGAGAGACAAGACTCTCACATACAGACAGAAAAAATGTCAAATAGGTTGTCAGTTACACCAACAATAATCAATACACTAAGGACAAGGCAAATAGATACATATATGTGGAGGTGCTCACATGTAACTTACCTAAACGTCAGATGCCTCCCAGATGCTTTCCTCAGCAACTCAGTGTACAAACAAGACAACTCCCACAACACATAAAACTATTCTAGAGTGCCTCAACTACTGAGTCCATAAGGCATAACACTAGACAACCTAATATTTTAGCCGTAGAAGACTGCATTTTGAGATAGACTGATGGATCACCAGGCTGAATAAGGAGAACATCACAGTTAGTTGTCTGATAGGGGCCAGGATTCACCAGATTCCACAAACACTTACATTTTCTAAACCACAAGTACCAGCATGACTCAGTCATAGTCCATGTTGGCATTAATGACTTGAGATGTACCCCCTGGACTATACGAAGATAGACATGACTGAACTCTCAGAATATGTGTCACAAGCAGGTACGAGTCTAGCACTGAGCAGCATTCTACCTTCTCCAGGGATGATGCCACAACATAAATCATTGACTTTAATAACTGACTTAGCTACTGATGTTAATTCAAAGGAGTTCCAATGTTTGTCAGACTGGGAGCACATGATTGACAGCCATCCTACTTTGCCAGGCATGGTCTTCACCTGTTGCCACTAAACATCTGGACATTGACCAGATCATTATCTGCCTCTATAGTGCCTTTTTAGGCATTGCCAAATAGACAAGCCTTCCAACATAGCAAAATCTACTCATGATAAGCTGAAGGTGTTACTGCTCAATGGTAGGAGCCTCAACAAAACTACACTCCTGGAAATACTCCTCACCCTGGAGAATGCTGAAATCTTTGCAGTTACTGAAACATGGTTGAGAGCGTGGAAAGCACCCCATCAGTGCAACGCTATAATGCCTTTCATGCATTTATACCACTCATTACTCATGAATAGAAAAAGATAGAAGTTTATCAAGCTACATAAAAGTTAAGCATAACTTGAGACTGGTCAAACAATGCGACATGCTTGACCTACTACATATCCAACCAACTATAGGTAAAATATCTTACTACTTACTTGCTAGTTACAGATCCCCCACCATGACCCCGGAAAACCATACCTCATAAGTGAATGTACTAGAATCTCTTACCATCCAGCCCAATATCATACTCAGGGGTGATTTCAACTACCCACCATTAACGAGGAAGTGTACATGACCACTAAATGCAGGCTCAAAGACTTCAAGTCTTTGTCAATGCAAATGTCATGGAACAGTCAATCTGCACTCCCACTAGGGGTGCAAATATCCTAGACCTGGTACTCACAAAAATGGGGGAGCATGAACCCCCAAAGTGCAAGGTCATCACTGGTTAGACCAGATCACAAAGCAGTGTCCTTTCAAATAAATATAAAGCTAGAACCCAATCTAACTCAAGAACTTTTAAGAATTTTTCTAAGGCTAACTACATCCTGTTAAATGACTGCATAGCTAATTTCCAAGCTCCCTCAAACACAGAAAATTCAGAAGTCTTCGGAGAGGTGTACACAAAAGCACTGTATAACTATATAAACAGCTGCATAGAAACAGCAGTACTAGACTGAAATTAGGGTTGCCACTTATTCAAATGGCCAAAGTGGGACATTTTCAGTACAAACATCAGATGTTACAGGCCGACACATACCCATGGCCAGTACAAAGGATAGAACTTAACTTTTTTGCCTAAATAAAAGCTTATCATTGTAGCATTTTAGTTGCTTATTCTGTTTCTTATAACATTTACGTATTTTAGATACAGAATAACTGTTTCATGCAACTATTACATAAAATATAGGAAATAATTTTGTTCTACAATCTCAGGACACTTGCCATTTTTTAAATTTTTTTGTCAGGACACAACTGCCCAAAGAGGAACTGTCCCTCGCAAAGTGGGACAGATGTAACCCTAACTGAAATAAACCTAGGTCAGACTAAAAAAAACAAACCACCCTGGTGGACCCTTGGTATAAATACAACAAAAGAAAGAAAATCTTGTCTGCAAGTAGGAGAGGGTGTGCACTGAGTGGATTGTTAAGTTAAGGTGCGTTTCTTATATCTGTGACACATATCTTGTGTCTGTGGATATGGAGTCTGTGGAACCTTGAAACCTCAGAATTATTAGGATTCTGTGTCTTAATACAATGGCATGATAACAATAAATATTCATTATTTTTTTAGTATGCAGTAATAGATTGTCTCCTGCAACATCTAAAACATGTGGAGCTTTTCTCCTCAGGCCTCCGCTGAAAATGGACCTACGTCCAGTCGGACACTCTCGGTCAACAAATATAAATAAATAAATAAATAAAACACAAATTCATATATAAAAGTAATTGTATTATTGAGAATTTTGACAATCAGAATGATACAAAAATACAAAAAGATTATGCCAGAAAGCCAGCAAAGAAAAAATGAAGAAATCCAAAGACTCTGGAAGATAAGTAATTTCTGCAGCTTTTTCCTTTAATTTGCTTTAATTCTTGCTCAGTTCTACTCCTCAGACGCACTGAGACTTTCCTTGCAGAATGTATTGCTGGCATAGTATCTGGACTTAGTTGAATGTGAAGCTCTCTAACAAAACTGCCCAAGCCTTTTAAATAATCAACCTAATCATACACAGCATTGTTTTTATCATTCTGTGCAGTATTAAGGATGTCTTACATCCATATGATTGTTTCATGCTCTCTCGTACACAGTGGATAATGTTAATCATGATCAACTCTTGCAAGCCAAACATCCCCAATTATGATGTGAATTAGCTTCCTGATCCAATCCGCTTCTTTAAATATTTATGTTCACATCACTCAGTTATGATCACATAACTTTACTTGAACCCCTGCATGCGTAGTGTATAAAGAATACTAAAAGTGCATTTTACAAACATTCCTGTACTTGGGTCAGTTTTAAAAGGTATCATTTTCTGATGACAGCTTTCAGCATTGGAGCTCGTATGGAATTACCACTACACTGAAAAAATATCAATCAATCAATAAATAAGTTGAAAGATTAAGTTAGATGCACATCTTTCCCCATGTGTCTTAATACTTAGTTCATTGTAAATGTGGTCTCAAGTTCTGTCCCATAAATAAATGTTTTAGTATTTTACATTTTTCCTATAGTTTATGAAATATTTGTTTACATATTAATTCTTTTACACACATACCCACAAACACACACACACACACACACACACACACACACACACACACACACACACACACACACACACACAAACATGCACACAAAACCACACACACACACACACACACACACACACACACACACACACACACACACACACACACACACACACACACACACACACACACATCTATCTATCTATATGTATGTATGTATATGATTTACCCTCGGTTGGCTAACACAAATGTCAATAACACTCTCTGTAAAAAAAGAAAATATTGACTTTCATGCATATATTACATAAAAATAAAACATCACCCCATATTGAAAGAACTGTGCCCCCCACACCTCCTGCTAAATCCAAGTTCACACAATCCCCTGTATGCATGCATATAGTTTTAAGACATTTTCACTGTGGTTTTATGCAGTGGATTTGTTGCAAAATGATTTTGCAGTCTTTGCTCATGTGGACGTATTTCATCATAATCAAATTCTTGTGGTAAGTGATTGTTCAGGACTTGGGCAGATGCATTGCAATAATCAAATGATATTCATTAATAATCAAATGATATTAATTTCTGAGTAAGTTTAACTAACATTATTTTTGGCAGAAGAAGTAAACTTATTAAATATATTTTATCTGTCACTCATTTGTGGTCCACTTTTTAATTTTTTAATGGTGGGCTTCAGTTAAGCAATCAGATCTGTTTTTAATATTATAGCACAGCAGAAATCATTACGCACAATAAAATATGAATTTAGCTTTTATAAATTTTCGTAGAAGAAATAAGCCACATTCATAACTTTAAATAACTTTGAATAACTTCTTACCATATTTAATAACAGAAACTTTTCCTAATGCCTTCTGCATAGTAGGTGCAACAGCAGTCAAAATAACAGGAATAATCCAGATGAATCTAAGATTATAGTGATTCTATTTATAAAAAGTTTTATACAGAAGACCATTTATCATTTATTTATTTATTATTTATTTATTTATTGACATTTGGTAACTGGGAAAATCCACTGGATCAAAAACCCATTTTCAGTGGAGGCCCGGGGATAAATGCTCTAAGAAGGTTACAAAACATCATGTCATATGGGCAGTTATATACAGAGTATAAGGAACATCACTTGCAGTTAACAATTTTACATCAGTCATCAGTTACCCGTTCAAGTAAACATGATACATATCAACAAGTATTTATAGAAATTTAAGGTACTTACAGTATGGAACTATAAGCAGTTTTGTACAGGCATCTATAAACAACATTCACTTCTCACTCTCTTTTTTGTTTTTTTTTTTGGTCCATAAAGCTGCTGCAAGAGGAGAGTAAAGTACCACGTAGAATAATAGGCTCTAGAGGTATAGTAGAAAAATTTAGGGACCAAAAAACAAAGGTGTATGAGTTAAAGGACATTATTTGATGAAGACTAGTGACAGAGACAGTAATCTATTTAAGGAAGTTTAGGTGAATTGTTACAGGAACATGTTGAATTATTGAGGTAATGGGATGCTAGTGCAGTTTTGAATGCTTTTAAAGAGTCTATAGACAAGGCTCAAATTCTAAACCCACCGCCCTAGAAAACAATAATGGAAAAAAACTAAAGGTAATGCTGCTCAATGCCAGAAGTCTAAATCTCAAGATGCACACCCTCAAAGCCCTCCTCAGTATGGAGAACATCGATGTCTGTACTGTGACTGAAACCTGGTTCAAGGCTCCTGAGAGCACCCCGGCACTATCAGGTTTTACCTCATATCATGCGTTCCGGCCCCAAAACCCAGACCGTACCACAAAAGGAGGGGGTGTATCCATATTCATCAAGGATACCCACACCTCCAGGCTGGTGGCAACTCACGAAGCATCAGAGACCATTCAAGTGCAATTAACCATAGGCAAAACTGCTCTACAGTTTGTAGCATGTTACAGGCCACCCTCTCAAACTCAGGAACCCCAAACAGCCTTCCTGAAGACACTGGAGAGTATAAATGTCTCTCCAAACACCATCATATTGGGTGACTTCAACTACCCAAACATAGACTGGGAACATTACTCAAGCCCCAATACACTAGCCCAAAGGTTCCTGGAGTTCATAAACTCAAATGCTATGGAACAACTTGTCACCATTACCACAAGAGGTGAAAATATACTAGACCTGATCATCACAAACATGGGGACAAAATGCTCCACACCGGAAGTATATCCCTCATTGGTGAGATCAGACCATAAACTAATCTCACTGGAGATCCACATCCCGCCCCCACCCCCAATAAAAAAGACCACAGTGAAGAACTTCTCAAAAGCCAACTTCACACTTCTTAAGACTGGTGTGGTATCCTGCAAGGCCCCTGAGCCATTGGAAACCACAACCCACGCTGCTGAATCCCTTACAAATGCTTTCTATGAGCACCTCCAGGATTGCATGGATCAAGCAATCCCAAATAAAATCAAGACCCTTTCCACCAAAGGCAAGCACCCAATCTGGTGGACCCCAGCCATAAACAAACTTTACAACAAGAGGAGAAAGCTACTACAAGATAGAGCAAAATCCCTAAAAAGGAAGACATCTCTGATCAATACTAGTAAAAAACTATGATCACTCATAAAATCATCCAAGGCCAACTTTGAGAGAAAAATCGCCAAGGACTCAAAAGACAATCATAAGGCCTTCTTTAGCTATGTTAGAAATCTGGGTGGAAACTCCCAGATATGCTCAGAATTAGTCCAAAATGATACAAAAATCACTGAACCCACAGACATTGCAAACATACTGGCAGACAAGTTCAGTGAAAAGTTCTCCCCTCCCTCCCCCCAAAAGGAGAAATATCTATCCCAGCAGAGTGTAGCCTCCCAATCATCTCAAATGCCCAGGTGAGAGCTGCTCTCACTAAAGCTAAAAACACAGCATGAATGGGACCGGATGGTGTCCCCGGCTGTGTGCTACACAAACTCAATGAGGAACTAAACCCACACATAAGGCTGCTGTTTAATCTTAGCCTTACCACAGAATACGTACCCAAAGAGTGGCGTACGGCAACTGTGGTCCCACTCCACAAAGGCGGTGCTTCTACAGACCCTGGTAATTACCACCCCATAAGCTTAACAAGCCTGGTCTGCAAAGCTATGGAGAGGATCATAATGGAACTCATAAATAAAGACATAGGGGACCTACAGACATTGGATCCTACCCAATTCGGCTTTGTCAAGGGAAGATCATGCCTCTTGAACTTGGTCGACTTTTTTGAAACAGTCACCAAGGCCATTGATGAGGGTAAGGCAGTTCACACAGCCTACCTTGACCTTGCAAAGCTTTCGACACAATACCCCACTCGGGTATCATAGAAAAGCTCACCAGCTTAAATGTAAACCCATATGTCACAAGATGGGTTGCAAACTGGCTCAAGTACAGAACCCACAGGGTTAGAGTTGCTGGTGCCATGTCAGACTCCAAGCCGGTCACAAGCGGTGTCCCACAAGGCTCAGTCCTGGGCCCCCTCTTGTTTGGCATCTACTTTTCAGAAGTGCAGGCAAACATAGGAGGATTGTGGCTGACAAAGTTTGCAGATGACTGCAAACTGGGCGCCATAGCTGAAAATCCATCAGACACAGATATCCTTCAGAGAGGTCTCATAGAAATGGATAACTGGTGCCAGAGCCATGGCCTAAATGCCAAAAAATGTATAGTCATACCCTTTGGTAAAAACAAGGTAACCCCAAGTTACCACATAGGTGGCAATCCATTAAGCACAGAAGAGGTTATCAGGGACCTGGGGACCCAAGTTGACAGTAACCTTTCTTTTGACACTCACATTGCCAAAGTGGTTAGGAGGACCTTCTACATTGCCCACCTGATTATGAAGGGATTCACATCCAGATCAAGGGAGGTCATTGTTCCCCTGTACTCTTCACTTATCAGACCAATGATTGAGTACAATGCCCCATTCGGAATGTATCTTACCCGACACCTGCAGCAATTGGAAAGACCCCAAAAGTTCCTCACCAAAAGTATAAAGGGGCTCAAAAATATGCCATATGCTGCCCGACTGAAGAAACTCCAGCTCTATTCATTTGCATACCGTCTGCTCAGAGGTGACCTGTGCCTGACATACAAGGCCATGTCCAACCCAGAATTAATGGACATGCTCCACCTCAAAAAATCCAAATCCACCAGAGCCACAAGAGCAAGAGACTTAAACCTCAACACGGATATAAATAGGACATGCTGGAGGGACAGATTCATCACCCAGAGACTCCCTATGCTGTGGAACAGAATCCTGGTCCATGTGAGACAGAGCACCTCGCTGGCTCTGTTCAAGAGGAATCTTGACCAGTGGATGGGAGATCGTAGGTTTACCCCGGGAATCATCTCTGTATCACTGCTGGACAGAGGCACGGCAAACTAATGGGTATAGTTTTCTTCAACCTAAGGGGTGGTGAAAGCCACACAACTCTGGCTAGGCTTATAAATGCCCTAGGGCAGATAGCCTAGTATGAACCTATGAACCTATGAACCTATGGAAGAGGGCAGCGAATTCCAAGCTTTGGCGATGATGAAGGAATAGAGGCTTTGTCTAGTGCGTTTGTTAGGCTTGGATATGCTGGATATGTTTGCTTGAGGCCCTAAGATTACGTGCAGGGGTGTATGTATGTAGGATGGTCTGAAGAGAGGGGCAAAAGTTGAGGTTTTATAGTAGTTTGTGGGTAAGTGTTAGTTTGGTGTATTGTAGATTGTGTGAGAAGTCGAGCCAGTTTATACTTTTTAAAGCAAGACAATGATGGGTTTGAGTTGGCATGTTACGGGGACATTTTGCTATTTTATAGTAGTAGGACTGTGTGTGTGTTAGAAAAATAGGCCTACCATAAAGAAGGGTGGGGAGGAAAAGAGAGTTGACCACTTTTAATATTTTTATGCCTGTGCACTTAACAAGTTTGAAATGTGTTTTCTTGATTACATTATGAATGTGATCATCGAAGGAGAGTTTGTCATCAATTGTGATGCCCAAAAGTTTTGATGATTTTACTAGCGCTATTTAGGTATTATTTTGTGAGATTATTTTGAAGTCTTGATTTAAGGGTTTGGATGAAAATATTAGGAGTTTATATTTTTTGGGGTTGAGTAGAAGTTGGGCATTATTTAGTCATGATTCAATAGAAGTGAAGGTTTTTTGTGTTAGATATTGAAGGTCTGTCAGGTTGTTGGCAGAGGAGATTATTGTAGAATTATCTGAGTATTGGATTAGAGTACTAAAATAGGAAGCTTTGTGGAGGTTATTGATGAAAATGTTAAATAATAGTGGGCCAAGAATGGACCCCTGGGTAACTCCTGTTTTGTTTAGGAGATATTCGGATTGCTTGTTCTGTCATTTGGCAGATTGTTTCCAGTCAAAAAGATAGTTGGAGAACCAAGCCAGTGAATATGGGGAACAATTTAAGGACTGTAGTTGTAGTAGTTTAGGGTGTGAAACTGTATCAAAAGCCTTGGATAGATCCAATAAGATAACAGGTTATTAGACCAGGCTTTGTTAACAGTGTTGGTAAATGAAAGTAAGGCAGGGGTAGTGCTGTGTGCTGAGTGGAAGCCATGTTAAGTGGGGGGCAAGTAAGTTATTGTTGATGAGATATTTTAACAGTTGAGTGTGTATGCACTTTTTTAGGATTTTGGATAGAGGAGAGAGTATAGAGATGGGCCGGTAATTAGATAGAACACTAGCATTACCACCTTTCTCTAGTGAAATTATAATAGATTTTTCCAAAGTTTATATTTCTCCAAGAAATCTGATTATACTGCAAAACATTTTATTTGCTTATTGGATACCATAAATCATTTGATTGGCCAACTGGTTGAATGCTTTTGAATTTAGGCAGTCTTGGTCCAGTGATTGATGGCATTATCCAAAAGTCCATCTGTTATATTCCTATTTCATGCCAGAAGTTACCATTAGATATTTCCTTATGGTTGTTGGCTATATAAATAGACTCTTTTTTTTTTGTTTAAGTAAGAAAATGTGTTATCAGATCTCCATAGCTACTAAATATGTTATTCTTTCCTTTTTGGAGTAAACCTATAATCTCAGAACAAAATGAAAGTTCCCTAACAGGTAACTTCAAACAATGTAAGCTATCCATTACATACCTCGAGTTTCAGGAGTGAAAGTAAATATTTTATTTAGCACAGAACACTCAGCCATACAGAAGTCATTCCTTGATAAATTCACCAATGAAGCTACTGCCTCTGCCTCCCCAGTCAGAAGTCTTAATGTCACTGTTTGTTTCCCCTGCCATGGGTTTTTTGATGATAATGGAAAACAATGGACTGAGCATAACTCGCATCTATGAATACGAACGTGAGCTATGCTTGATTCAGTGTTGTTTTTTATTATCGCTAGCTCTTGTTTCTTTTGCTTCCTGAAACAATCAAGGACATTTTTTAAAATATTAATACTATTATCTTGAAAAGTTGACAAGCGGAGAGAATCTTAATTGGTCTAATTGCCATTATCCAGTAAGTATAATCCACCACCTTCTCTCCCAGACAAATAATTAGGAGAAACACAGCAACAATTTGAGGCAAAGCTAAAACAGCTGAAAGGTAAGTTTGTAGAGGTGCTCACAAAAAAAAAAAAAAAAAGATTGCAGCCTCAACTGCCAGTAAGGTTTGTAAGTGTAACTTCTGAAAGCCGGGGAAAGTTATCCAAGATTTGCAAATGTAAAACTTCAATGTAAATAACATACGATGAAGTAAGACCAACAAATCTACACAGAATAGTACCTGTCAACCTAGCAATAATGGAGAACACTGGATTGAAATAGTGTCTTTGTGATCGTGATGTAAAATGTTATCACAGCAGTCACAACAATGGCAGCAACTATGCTTCTGCCGTAACACTTCAATTCCCGTGCAAACACACTATTTCAGTCCAGCGTTCTCCATTATCGCTGCATTCTCTTCCTCCTTGAATGCTTTCCCTGTTGGTTTCTCACAAAACTATAATGTCTTACTCCTATTATATGAGCCCAGATGTTCTCAGAAAAATCCAGTTTGTTTCAGGCTATTAGAATAATTATGGGGTTCTCCATTTGCGATTAGTTGCAACTGCTTTTATTTGAGGAGAATGTATATTAACAAATATTAAGCAAACCCAAGGGCGATAGCTATGACGCCTAACTATGTGAGCATCAGTTTAGGAATATGAGAAGAGCTGATAAAGTAGTTTCCATATATGCCAAATCAGGCTATTTATTTTGACAAGATCCATAATACTGTAGGAAAAAATCGATTTAGCTAACACCTATGACTTTCAAATGATTTAATTTGTCATCTAGGCTGCTCATGGAGCTAGAAACAAAACTTTTAAGTAGGGGATTCTCATTCATTCCATCCAGGAGGTCTGATGTGGTGCAGACAATAACTGATTTGAAAAGTTTTACCCAAAAATTGAATTTGAGACTATTTTTTTGGTAGTAATGAAAATAAAAATAGTATTGATTTTGTAGTGCCTAGTGTTTATAATCCACATTTGAATTCAACAATTAAAGCATTTGAAGACATTTCTGAAGCAGAAATAAGGGAATTATTGAGCAAAAAAAGTTATGGAAGATATTATAATTTGTCTCAAACTGAATGTGATTGTTTTAAGTCTATCAGAAATGATTGCTCTATTAGAGCAATGATAGTGGATAAGAGGGAGTCGATGGTTGTGGTGGACTCCAATGATTATGTTAAAGGTGTATGTACTTTACTTTCAGATTCACAGTCATATAGAAAAGTTTCCAAAGCAGAAAATTTTAAAGCTTATAAATATATAGATTCATGGTTGATGGATAGTTTAATGGAAGGAGTAATTTCAGAAACAATGATGGAGTTCTTTCAAGTGTCAAAATCAAAAATCGGTTATTGTTTTGGCATACCTAAGGTGCAGAAAAATGAGCAAAACCCTCCATACAGACCAATAGTTTCATCCAATTCATAGACAGAGCCCTTTTAAAACATGTGCAAGCAACTTACTCATTTATTAGAGACTCTTGATTTTTTGAACAAAATTTGGGACCAGTTAGTGGAGAGCAATGACTTATTGGACAAAATTAGGGACCAGTTAGTGGATAGCAATGACTTATCGGTAACAGTAGATGTGCAATCACTTTATACCTGCATTTCACATATAGTAGGTCTAGAGTGGGTAGGGAACACGTTAATCAACAGTGAACAGTTTGAAATGGAAGAATGCAGATTTATGCTGGAATGTATAGACAATATTTTGCCATACAATTTTTTGCTTTCAAAAATGAATATTTTTTACAAATAAGGGGCGTTGCTATGGGAGCGAAGATGGCCCCCAATTATGCCAATTTAGTTATGGCTTATTGGGAGACCAATATTTTGCCCAAGATTGAAGGAAAGAACGAGATGTCATGTTATTATAGATTGATCAATGATTTGTTTTTGTGTGGAAGGGAACAGAGTATGAACTGATAGAGTTAATTGAAAGGATGAATAGTAGTACATCCTTTTTGATTTTTTCCAGTAATTGCAGTTTTTAAAAGTTAGTTATTTAGATTTGGAAATTTTTAAAGAAGTAGGGACTAGAAGGTTAAGTTCAGTCATCAGTTACAAGAATGTGACTAGTAATAGTCTGCTGCATTATTCAAGCATGCACCCCACTTATATCAAACATAAGATAGTCAAGGGGGAGTTAGTTAGACTGAAGAGGATCATGACTGATGTTTCTAAGATGGAAAAACTCATAAATGAGTTACATCTTAGGTTCAAAAATAGTGAAAGATATGTTAGGGGTGGAAATAAGATATTGGCAACAAAAAGAATGATATAAAAGATTGGTCCACACCTATGCCTCTAGTTTTTACTGTAGACAGCAAAGCTATAAAAGGGATTATAACCAATGATTGGAGGATTTTAGCAGCGAACAGTGAAGGCAAATCAGTGGTAGGTATGAAACCCACTTTTATATAAACAAGAGGGCAAGGAATTTTAAGGAAATGTTGGAGGGGAATCATAAAGGAAGCACCACCACACAACGAGGAATGTTTAAATGTATGAATTGTAATGTATGTAGACACATAGCAGAGGGTCCCTTTGTAGAAGTTAGCACACATAGTAGAATGTGGAAGGTTCCAGGTAAGTTTACATGTGGCTCCACATATGTGGTATACTTAGCGAAATGTTCAGCTTGTAATTCCTTCTATGTTGGTAATACCAACAGGGAATTAAGGAAGAGAATTTACGAGCATTATTATAACATCAAAAAGAAAGAATTTAAATGATGCATTGTTCAAGCATATGTTAGTATGTCCAAGTAGTAAAATTTTTCTTGTTGCTGTTGTTGATCATGTTCCCATGGATTTTAATGGAGATAAAGAGGGTGAGCTAGAGTATAGGGAATTGAAATAGCATATTTTGCTCATTGCTTATAATGCACCAGGGTTGAACAGTGGTGTCAACTATAAAGTTGTTTTATGCAGAAAAGTTTATTATGGCAAGTGCAAATAAAACAAAAATCATTTAACAATATGTTCAAACAATATTTATATGTACTTTATAGTTTATGGTTTTAGTCAATAGTATTTCTGTCTATATTTTTTTAAATGGAGTTCCACCTTGATTGGCTGTTTTAGATTGGGAGGGGTATTTAAGAATGTTGTTTTTGAATTCATGTCAGTTCTGAAGAAGGTCATAGTTGCTTTTTGGCCAAAAGCACTAAACTCTGTTGCAATAAAGGGATTATTTCGTAGTGGCATTCACCGTGTGTTCCTCCTACAGTGTTATTCATTCTTCTGATTTTTTGTTGCACTGGAACTCGAGGCATAGCTCATAGTTTTTGATTATTCATTAGATCCATAATGCACTTATCCTCTGGGAGGGTGGCAAAAGTGTATTAAGTGATTTTTTTGTACTAATTTCCAGGTACTAGTAAGTGCCTGAAATTCACAGTAAATGGTCAGGTGACAGAAAATAGTTAACTATATTTGTCCTTCTAAATAATGCTATGGGCCAGATGCTTAAAAATTCCTTAAGACAGTGTAATACTTTCCTCTGTGTTTCTAATATACATCCAAAGTTTATGAAGCACAATATAATTATAATGGCATCTCAGAAAATCCTGACTTACTATGAACAACGAGCAACTTTTATTGATAATGAATGAACTTTAGGAGGCAGTTCATTGCACGTGGTCACATGTGGAATATAATGGGTGCAGCCGTCTGAGAATACTAATGGAGAAGAAGAAATGTATAGCCCACATGTCTGCAAAAATGAAGCAAAAGGGATGCAGGTTATGGCTCAAGTAGTACAAAATCTAGAGGTGGTACATTCCTCTCAACTGTCCACATTTTCACAGAATGTCTAGATTTTTGCCTTATATTTTTGTTCCATTCCTCATAAAATTTGTGGTTTTCTGACAAATCACTGAGATGATCTGAGGATTGAAGTCACTAAATAATGACATACATTTGAGTTTCTGACTTCAAATCCTTCAGAACATGTGTGTTAACACAAACACTGTTACTCTAGTAGCTTTTTAAGTTTCTAAGAGCAATATTTAAAATCTATCCCTATTTTGGCCTTTGTTCCCCCATTTTGTCAGGCTTTGTCCAGATTTCTTGCACTAAGAGCTTGAGAGGTAGGTGACTTTCTGGGTTTGTGTTATCAAAAAATAAGTAAACTTTTAAAAATGTAGAAGATTATGACTGTGCCTGTTATGATTTGTTGTTCTTTAATATGCAATTTTTATCTAATCATATTGGTCTGTAGGTTACTGTTATTCAATATATATTCCTTTTCTGTATCCAGAGTGAATCTGAAAATGATCCACACAATTGGTCCTCTTCTCAGGAAAAAAATAAAATAAGCAAAAGTAAATACATTTCCAAGTTTTTATGTGTTTGAGACATGGATGCCAAGAAGTCCACATGGAAGGCTGAGCAAAGGAAATCCTGAGAATTGACTCTTGGCATCTCTGTGAAGAGTATATAAAAACAGAATAATGCGCGTGCAGAGACCGAGTCATATGATTTTGTAGTAAATGGAGTTTTGGCTTCTCTGATACACCACTAATTATGGAATTATGTGTGTGTGTGTGTGTGTGTGTGTGTGTGTGTGTGTGTGTGTGTGTGTGTGTGTGTGTGTGTGTGTGTGTGCTCACAGACATGCATATTGACATCTGAAAGTGTATCTGCAAGTGAAGAAAAATAGTAATTGGGATATTCTGTGTTTTTATCAGCAACAGATATAATCACCAGAAGGAATAAATAGACTCCAATCTTTAATATTTTTCAAGGCCTACTGTTCTTAATAATGTCATTTTACTTTGAGTTCCTATGTACTATGTATGCCATTAAGCATGTTACTCTACCCTAGCTTCATTTAACTTTTGCATGATTTTATTTCTTTCAAGATTCAACAGTTATATAATCTGCAATCAGGCCTTCAACATTATCCTGCCCCTTTTTTAGACAAATGTTAAATCAAAGGATATAGAAATGAATTGTAATCATCATTATGAATAAACCATTTGCTTTTGTTAAGTGGCAGTTTCTCTACAGCTGTCTTTTTATCTCCACCAGTAGCCTTCTCAATGTAGGGTCATCAGTGTTAACAAGTGTCAGCAAGAAACCATTATTCACTGCTACAGTTGTTTAACCATCTGCAGCACATACATTGTTTAGAAAAGAAAAAAATCTGTTGTGGTCAAATACATAAACTGAAAGCAGTCAGAGGTTAAAGAAAAACATAGGATCATTTACATGGTTCACAATGTGCGATGTCTGTATGGAATGCAGGCACTGAGAAATTTGCTTTTGTTGTACTTTTTAACCACTAAGTTTAATTTATTAATCTTATCTCTTTGGCATCTCCGTCTGTATAAAACTTTACAAGTAGCCTTGCCACAGCTAAAGCAGTAAATACAAAGCAACTATCAAACCATCAGGCCATCTCCAAGGCTACAGATTTCACAGCATTCAATTCCCCGACAAACTGACATATATCTCCAGACTTATTTTCATCTGTTTCTAATTTTACACTGTTTACTGTATTTATATTTGCAGCTTGAATGCATTGCACAGGCAGGTAATGCACTAAACTGCTAATGAAGGTCACAATGTAGCTATGGGTTTGAGTCTTTTTCTCCGTTTACATATTTTGGAATGCTGAACAGGTTTGTTAACTGGAAAAGTGCGTCTGGACTGCTCAAGAAAAGAAACACTTGTGTCATGTAGGTATTTTCTGCTTGACAAATTCACACAATTATTTGTTACTTTAATACAGGATTATCAACATGCTGTAACTTTGAATACACGGTACAGGTAACACGTATGACAAACTGAAAGGACTGAGAAATGTACAGGCCAAGCTTCAAATATTGTTAGTTTTCGTGTGAAGTGGGATCCATCAGGACATTGTACTCTTTATCATTTGGTAGCCAGTTTAGAAGATGACAATTATTATATGCTTAAGAAAATTCTGAGTGGTTTACATGAGTAAGAAACAGCCTATGCTAAAAGAACAGCTTTCGAGATGAATTCAGTATCACTGAAGTAATAACCCATTTAAGATTTATATGACTATCTGTATGGGGTACGCTGAAAATGATTTTGAAACTTACTATAAATAAACACTACATCTGTTCAAAGGTAGTAGTAGAACTGAGGGATTTGCATTTGTTTAGGTAAAGCCTCCTGAATGCCTTTATGTGCAGTAAACACAAATGGAGTTTTTGTGCACAATGTCTCATTAGTTTTGCTCTGTTTCATTGTGCAATGAGCTGTAACTCGTCTTATTCTGCTTTTGTCTGTTTACAGTAGCTTTGGTCTCCAGTGAACAAAATCCTGTGATAATCATCGTTGTCGTCTCTGTTGCCGGATTGATAGTGTTGGTTTCTATGGTGGTCGGGTTAATGATCTGGAGAAGGTGAGCGCAAATTACTGTATTACTTTTCAGGTTGTCATCACAGAGAGCTGGAATAATATTATCCACAATAAGGTTATTATGTATTTTTGCCTTATAAATATACTTCCATATAATATGCACGATACTTCTGAAAGCCTGGCAATTCAATGAAATTGCTTTAACAAACTCAGTTAAAAAGATTACTTTTAGATATTGCCCATGCCATCCATACTAAACAATATAGTCAAGCCTGAAACAATTATATTTGAACAAAAAATGAAACCAATGTTATTTACGCATTATGGGGATTAGTTCTGCAGATGTTATGCATCTTTAAAGAATTGCAGGATTGAAACAATCTATGCTATACTGTCCTACACATATTTCTTATCTTAGAGAGGTGATCATTTCTAGTGCTTATAACATGAATCATAATTTTAACCAGCATTTGAAAAATTGTCACATACACAAGACAATTTTCACATTAACTTTGCAAATGCAGAACTGAACATTGTTGGATTTGTTTAGAGTTTGCAGATGCACTTTCACGGCTATGTGCAATGATTCAGATATTGCATACATCAATGAACTGGCGAAGTAACACTGCAGGATGTCTGCTTGTTTCCATATTTAGCAGAAACATCATCAAACAGGGAAGATAGCTCTTTTAAAAAGTCACTTTATATATATATATATATATATATATATATATATATATATATATATATATATATATATATAGTGCAAAAATAGTAACAAGTGAAAACATAAATATGTTTATTTCATTCATTCATATTTTTAAACAGATGTGTACATTTACACAAAACGGGCCTTTTCCAGACACTGCTCAGGACAAAAAACAGTAACTACAAATAGAGCAAAAAGTGTTATAGTAATGGAACACTGATTTCTGGCTGGTTAACTCAAGATCTCACAGTAAAACATTGTAGCATTAACATAAAACATCCTAACACAGGAGATGGTTTGTGAAGGAACAGAATTTGCAGGGTCTGTTGAGGACTATATTTTGGGTTCCCATTTGCTCAAGACTGAAAGACCAAACAACTTTCCATAAGATTTGTAACTTACTATGACATCTAACAATCACAGACTTAGTTATACTTATGGAATGCAGTAGGCACCCCCCCCCCCAGAAGGAGGGCTATGGTGCACTCCAACACTACCTGTAAAAAAAGAAAAAAAAACTTTTGATGGGTTGCCATTCATTCTCTCAGTGTAGATTTATAGAGATGTCCTTCATATTGATAACTGTTGCAGAAGCCTTAGCTATATGAAATTATATCCTGGCAAGGATATAACAGGCAGACAGCTTCCAAAGCTTCAGGGCACCTTCCTTGTACCCTAACTGTCAAGAAGCTTGAGATGAGCAGACTAAAAGATAAGTCTGGGTATGAAGTCATTCAGAACTGTACTGCAACCCCAAGAAGGAAAATGGGGTCAATGCTTGTTCTCAACTAGGACAACGTTTCACCATCAGATGATACCTGGAAATCCAAGATGCATAAAAAAGCAAGTGCAATAAAAATGTTGTGTTCATCAGAACATAACTTCCATCATTAAACCAGCCCCTTATATTATCTGGTAGTCATGTGACCAATTAGTATAAATTTTAATCAACAAAAAAATCCCATTTTTATAAAAAATGTTAATTAATACTTTTATAACTAATTAACATTAAATAAATAAAGCTTTAAAGCTAGGAGTGTTGTGTTTTAACAGACTGTCTCGAGATTGTAACATACTTTTAAATGGAGCACGTATTTTTCAGTCAGTTTTAAAGCAGTGTAATCTAACATTTGACATATTTTGTGTGGCTAAATTAATTTTTTAGTTGTGGGGCTGCCATAGTGTTTGAAAGTGCTTTTGCTGTGTGTTTTTCCTGTTTAAAAAGTAACTTCTGTGTACCAGTAGTTCTACTGGCATTTGCTGCTTGTCTTCTCTGGGAAAGAGACACCATTTTCAGCTTCACCATGAAACAGGTTATTGTTCCCATGGTCAGTCCTTCTTCCAGCCACAAAAAGAAAAAGTTAAGTAAACAGCCTTTGCTGTAACAGCAGGCTAGCAATTTCTTCAGACACCGGTGGCTGACTCTGCTGTGGTCATTTGTTGTACCTCAGGCTAGTCATTTTTTACCCCAAATCCCTCTGGTGTAGCACTTTCAGCTACTATGGACCAGGGCTAGCCATGTCCTGTGTGGCAATTGGATTCCCCTCAGTGGGCAGGGAACAACCTCTCTTGTCAGTCCTGGGAGAGGGAATAGGCAAGGTTTCCCTACTATGTCAGAATGGTTAGTAACGCAGTTAGCTCCTTGTTTTCCTGTCAAAAAGAAACAGAAAATCAAACATCTATCTTATCCTCCTCTAATGCCTGTAGTTTACTGGGACTGGCTCAGATTTTAATTCAGGCTATTGATCCATCTTGTAGTTTCTGTTAAAAAAGAGAGATGCAGTGATGTTTTCAGGGATTTGTCCTCAGATTTCTGATTTAGACACAGAAGAGAGCTCAGTTTCTGATTCTTCCTGTGGGAGTTTCTCTTTCTCATAGAGTATTACTAGACTGTCCTAGTGTTTTCAGTGGGAGAAGACTGAGGTTTTTCAGTCTGTCAGAAATAATATGAGCTGTTACAGAAAGATTATCCAGAACCTATACCCATTCTGCCATTCCTGTCCTCTCTGCTTTTGGGGATGTGTGTGTTACTACCTGTAATTTTCCGGAAAGTCAGCCATCTGTCCCTTTAAAGGTAGATAGGATGTATAAAGCTCCTCATTCTTTTAAATGTTTATATACTATTCACAAACCCGACCTAGAAGCTAGAACCTTAGTTGACTCCACTGCTGAGCACTTAGTTAATTCCAATCCTACTCTTTCTAATAAGGATTTTCTCCAGTTTAACATGAGACCATCTTGCCTCCTGCAGTTAATATTCATTAACTTCATAGATGCTGCATGCTCTTAGAGGCAAACATTCTCTTGAATTTACCAATAACAACCTATGACCCCTTCCATGCCACCCTCCCAATAAGTGCAGATTTATCTTTCTAGATAATTTTTACCCCTAATTATCAGATCCTTGTATTGTTATTATTATTATTATTATTATTATTATTATTATTATTATTATTATTATTGTTGTTGTTATTATTATTATTATTATTATTATTATTATTATTATTATTATTATTATTACAGTTTGATGACTGGGGAAGTCCACTGGGCCAAGTCCCCATTTTCAGTGGTGGCCCGGGGAGAAAAGCTCCATGGGTGATACAATACAGTATATGAGTTCTTAGAGAATTAAGTAGACAATATAATAATAAATATCAAGCAATGTATATACAATATTGATAAAATAGTGCAAAGCATTAAATTATGAAGTACAATATATGAAAGTAATTATTTCTGAATACAGAGTGGTTTGAGTGGCAGTGAAGCAAAACAAAATACACGTTCAGGCTATAGCACTTTAACATTTAGAGAATAAGAACTTTTTTTTTTTTTTAAACAACTTACAGAAGTAGATGGAAGTAGAGGACGATATAGCAGAAGATAATATGTCTAGCAGAAGTTTTGGTGAGGAGCTAGACGTTTAGTTGAGTGTAAGGTTGATAGGTGGAGAGAAGATGGGGATGTTGAAATGAACGGTAGTGGGGGGAATCAAGTAGGAGTTGAACAGGAACATATCCAATTTGATGACAGGTAGGAGTGTAGTAGGGATTTGAAGCTGGTGTGGTTAGGAGTATTATGAATGGTGGGGGTCCAATAGTTTGGCTATGGAGTAAGACAGCAAAAATTGTCCAGGGGGCTGGGAAAGTTTGTGAATATGTAAGGGATTTTGATTTTGTGATCAGAGTGAGCAGTTGGGTATGTAGATGGTTAAGGAGTAGGAGAGCGTGGGGCAGCTGGATGGCTTGAACACAAGTTTTTGGGCAGTGGCGAGCTGTAGAAAGTTCTGGTAATTAGGAAGTTCTAGCCACTGCAGAGAATGGTGGGAGTAGCAATGATGGAGTGAGGTTTTGGAGTTAGTTGCGAACTTGCAGATTTTATTGTAGCAGGAATCCACTTTGGATTGTAAGCCAAGCTGGAGGTTGGTGAGTAGGGGGGCACCATGAATTAAAGAGGGGAGAAGGCAGGTGGAGGCTAAAGTCTTCCTGGTGGAGGAAGTCAGGTAGAGGTTGTGCTGGTATAAGAGTCCTAGTTTTTGGTGTTTTTTTATGGCTGTTAGAATATGGATGTCAAATTTCAGATGTTCATCAATGATGATACCTAGGAGTTTGGTGTGAGGCACAATCTCAATGGGGGAGTTATTTTTTCTAATTATCGACAAGGAGGTGTTATCAATTACTGAGCTTCTGGATGGAGTAAAGATCATTAGTTTTGTTTTATTTATATTTGGGACAAGAAGGGTGTTATGCATCCAATGTTCAGTTTTAGTGAAAGCAGATTGGGTCTTTAGTTTCAGGTCGAAGAGGAGTCAGCAGTGCAGATGATGGTAGAGTCTTCTGCATACTGGATTAAGGAGAACTCAGGGATGGGGTGGTGAAAGTTATTTATGAATATGTTGAAAAGTAGGGGAGGTGAGGATGAAGCTTTGTGGAACGCTGGTGGTGATTTGCAGGAAGGGGTATGTAGATGATTTCCATTTTACAGCCTGCAGCCTTTCAGAGAGTCAGCTAGAGAACCAGGATGTTGCAGAAGGGGATAGGTTGAGATGGGAGAGTTGGGACAGGAGAATGGGGTGGGAAATGGTGTCAAAGGCTTTGGATAGGTTAAGGAAAAGGACTGATATGAGTTTGCCAGAGTCACAAACAAGATTGATTCATTTTAGGAAGGAGAGAAGGGCAGTGATGGCACTGTGACCTGGATGGAAACTGTGTTGGGTGGGGGCAAGGGGTTCCTATTACCAGATCACAGACACAGTTTGTCTAATGTGACTTAATCGAACTGAAAAGAGAAAAAAGGCAAAATAGCAAAGCGGCTTTTCAGTGAATTCTTTCCCTGGAAAAGAATTCGCTTGGCCGCTTTCATTACTTTGCCATTTTTAGCACCGTAGTGCGATCTCGGAATTGGTATATTTAAGTAGGGGGTGGGGTGGGCAAAGCTCCCCATATTATGTAATGTTTTTAAGTGTTAAGTGTTTGGAACAGCGATTTTTTTCCCTTGGAAAAAAAATTGCTGTTCTGAGGTTTTGACATTGTAAGCTTTCACTTACATGGGGTCGATTATTTATCATTCGCTTTTGTAGGCGTGCGATAATATAATATAGACCTGGGGCAAGGAGGTTACTGTGAGTTAGGTAAGGCATGAGTTGTGCATGAATACATTTTTCAAGGATTTCTGAGAGTGGAGAAAGGCCGGCAATGGGCCTGAAGTAGGTAAAGTCAATATTTTACCTCCCTTGTGGAGTGGAATAATGAAGGCATATTTCCAAATTGAAGGGACATAGGATTCTTGTATGGATCTGTTTATTAGAATGGAGATTGGCAGGGATAAATTGTTGGCTGATAATTTGAGGAATGATGAGGGTAAATTATCTGGTGTATTATGGCAAGGTTTTAGCTAGAGGGGTAGTTATTTTATAGGCTAGTAGGGATGGGGGTGAGTATGAAAGTGGGAGAATTATGTGTGGTGTCAGAAGAGAGGGAGATTAGGATTAGAGAGGAGGGATTAGAATTAGGGAGAGCATTAGGTTCCCTCTCAAGAGCCATGAACTCAGGCTTGGATTAACCTAAACAGCAGGACTGCTGCCTGTTGACGGTTGCTCCCATTTTAAGTTCCAGTTTAATGACTTGCTTGTCCCTCACTGGCTGGGCAACTTCCCCATTGATATTAATAAAATGTAAGCCCTAAGGAACATACAGATTTGGACCCTAGGTATTGCTCAGTTTTGTTTTTAATGCTGCATAGTGTAGCATAGTGATTCTGGATTCAGCATCCATTGTTCGGCACCTAACCCCCACCCCTCAGAATAAAAGATCTTCAGGCAGATCTGATGAAGCATTCTAAGAGAAAGCACATACGTACACTATAGCCCATGCTAATATTCAGACTGGGTCCCAGCATTGGTTCATTGCAGATTCTGTTGTGTTTTTTTTTTTTTGTGACCTATATAGAAGGGCAGGGATTATTGCTAGACTAGTCATCCTTCTCAGAGAGTGCCGCATCATCATCAACATGCCTGCAAGGTAGACCACTGCCCACACGTCCCCATCCTAGGTCAATAAATGTTAATTGGCATCCTATTTTTTTTTTCATACACAGCTCTCAGAGCTCATCTGCCTGTATTACTAAGAAATAAAGAAAGGATTGCAAGAATCTCATCTAATGCTTCAGGACTAATTATTTATCCACTGATTTACTAAAGAAACTGTTTTTACTGTTATTAACTTTAAAATTATAAAACTGTCAAAAACTTATGAAAACACCAGAGATCCCCAAAACAAAAAGACTGCTACAACTAAACAGTTTCCACAGTACCCAAGACACAGCAAAACTGTTGTCTCACATACCAAGCATGTAAGGTACAACACTCAAAAACCAAATTTTCTTGTCAGAAACACCATAGCGAGACACACAGATGTCCCACTTACCAGGTTAGACATGGAGAAAGTCACAATCAGCTGCATGTCCGGTGCCAGTATTTGTCAGATAATGCATGCACTCAGGTATCTCAGCAACAAGTATGATTATGAGTCTGGAAGTGAGCAACCTGAGATGTGCTGCAGTGGACTATATGAAGAGAGGCATGCCTGAGCTCACTGAGTATGTGTCCCAGGCTGGTATGTCCCTACCCTTGAGCAGCATATTATCCTCAACTAGAATGAGGCCACAGTATAAACAAAACATGATCAATTTCAATAATTGGCTAAGTTTTTGGTGTCATTCAAAGGGGAAACAGTTTCTGTCAGCCTGGGATGACATTGGTGACAAACCTTGCTGTTTTGCAAGAGACAGTTTGCACCTGGCACCACTAGGCTTTGGCTGCTGGTAAAGGCTGTTGCCTCCCCCACAGTGCCATTTTTATTCAAGGTCTCAAAAACAAAATTGCTGATGTGAAAATTGCCAATCATAACGAAATAAGGGTTATGCTGCTAAACGCTAGGAACTTAAATCAAAAACTGCAGACTCTGGAAGCACTTCTGTCACTGGAGGATGTAGATGTCTGTGCATTCACAGAAATCTGGTTTAAGGACTCAGAGAGTACCCCAGCCTTGCAAGACTGCAATGGCTTCCACACCTTCAGACTGCAAAACGAATGTGTGAGAACCAAAGGAGATGGTGTTTCTATCTATATTAGAGATAAATTCACCTCCCAACAAGTTAGACTGGACAACTCCATGGAGCTACCCCATGTTCAGATTACTGTGGGTAAGACCTCATTCAAGTCATAACTAGTTATAGATCCCCCTGCATGGATCATGGTGTGCATGAGGCCTACTTGACCAAACTGGAGTAAATCCAAATATTGCCAAACACTCTGGTCATCCGGGATTTCAATTATCCCACCATCAACTGGGAAACCTAATCTAGTCCTAACTCACTAGTACAAAAGATTTTCCTTGACTTTGTTAACCCAAATGCTCTGGAACAAATTGTTCAAACCCCAACAACAGGAACAAACATACTAGATCTGGTCCTCACTAACATGACAAACAGATGCACCACCGCAACTGTCTGACCATAATTAGTTAAATCTGACCACAAATCAGTCGCCTTCGAACTGGCACTAACACTAGAACTCACAAAGGGTGAAGTCAGGCTAACCTTCTTCACCAAACTATACCCGTCTAGGGGAAGGTTTAACTGCATTTCAAGCCCCATCCCAGCTGGAAGTGGTGACTACACCAAAGCTTACACTAAACCCCTGTACAATCACTTGTGTAAGTGTATAGACTCAGCTGTTCCAGGGTGAATCAAAGCGAAATTTTCAAGTAAAAAATGCCCCCCTGGTGGACATCCAGCATCAACAAACTTTACAACAAATGCAAAAAGTTGCTTTCTAAGAAAACTAAAGCAAGGCCCCAACAATGGAAAAGCACTTTGCTCAGCCTCAACAGGCAAATAAGACAACACTTAAATCCTCTAAAGGTAGCTTTGAGAAAAACTTAGCAATCACAGCCAATGATAATCATAAGGCCTTTTTCAGCAATGGACATAGCTTAAAATATAGGGCTCAAGCATGTGCTGAACTAGTGACTAACAGTATCACACACACACACACACACACACACACACACACACACACACACACACACACACACACACACACACACACACACACACACACACACACACACATCCTGCAGAGACAGCAAACCTGCTAGCTGACAGATTTGGTGAACTTTTCACTCCCTTATGCCCTCCAATTTTATCACAAACATTGCCCTCAGTCCCCCCCTCCATCTTACATATTGGAAGAACAGGTAATTAAAGCCTTACCTGATGAAAAAAAACACAACCTCTGTGGCACCAGACTGCACCTCAGGTTGTCTTCTAAACAAACTAAAATATGAACTAGCATCATCATTAAGTACCTTATTCAATCACAGCCTAACTACTGGCTTTGCTCCTGCAGAATGTAGAACAGCAACAGTTATTGCCCTCCACAAAGGTAGCCTAGCAACAGACCCAGGGAATTGTAGACCCATAAGTCTGACGAGCTTCATCTGTAAAGCCCAAAGTGACCAACAGTCCCAGTTTTTCCAGGACAGTCCTGGTTTGGAAGTCTCTGCCCTGGAATCCCGAACATTGTCTTTGGGACACAGAAATTTCCCAGTTTAGAGCACTGAGTCTGAATGGTGACCTGGCTTCCTGGGGCATCCAGTCTCACTTGATTTCCCATCCTGAGCAGCTCTGGGAACTTTGCAATTTTTTGGGGATGTCATTGGGTATGGAGTATGGTTGGATGCCTTCACCATGGCAGGAGCCTTCCATGCTCTGCCACCATCCATCAATCACTCCCTCCAGGTCTTCTGTCATGGGGTGCTCTGCCTGACCCCACTCATGCAGGCAGGAGCTTTCCAGGCCCCACACCCATCTGCCTGGTGCACACTTACTGAGTTCTGTCAGGGCCGACCCCTAAAGGACTCCCCCTTGACATGGCCAAGAGACCTTCACCAGCCGTGGCCCCCCATGTCAGGGACTCCACCACCTCCATGTCTCCTGCAGGCTGCCAAATCATGCCAGATCATTCATGCCCACAGATCATCACAGGGGAGCTTCCCTCTGATCCCATCTGCCCCTCAGCTGCTAAGGGGCAGTTCCACTCTCATAAAGGCTTCAGAGTACCCCTGCTTTCCCATCCACAGCATCTCTGGGGACTTTGAGATCTTTCAAGGATGCCATCAGTTATGTGGTTATGTTGAATGCCTTCACCTTGGCAGAAGCTCTCCAGGCCCCTCTGCCATCTGTCCAGGTGCTTCCTCAAGGACTTCCATTATGGGAAGCTCTGACTGATCCTTTTTACTCAGGCAGGAGCTCTCCAGGCCCTTCTGCTGTCCACCAGTCACTCCCTTAAGGACTTCCATTGTGGGGAGCTCTGCCTAACCCCCCTTCTCCCAGCCCTGCCACTATCTGCCTCTCTACCGCTTCTAAACTTCCTTCCCAGAGCAGGCATGGTCCATACCCCCTCGCGCAGGCTGCAGCTGTCCTGTCCCAGTCACTTTCCACCTCTTTCTCTCCATTCCAGACTTCCAACAGGCTGGACCCCCTTCAGGTTTAAACTTCTACCCAGGAGAGAGCTCTTTTCCAGGGTTACCTATCTCCTGACTGCTGCCAAATCATGCAGTGCCGCACATGCTCTTGGAGCCTCTCAGGGGATCTTCTCAACCTCATGGGACTCTGCTGGGCTGCAAAGCCTCAGCCAGTCCCTCATCCTGACTTCTATAACACTGGCTGTCCCCTTTGCCTTGTACCTAGGGGTTTCAAACTTGCAGGGGAGATAGTCCTTAGTCCCCCACCACTGCACATTTTGCAGCACACCTCAGTCTCTGTCACCCATGGTGCCAGGCGCCAATGAATGTGCATCGCATTGAGCCTCCTGCTATATGACCTCTTGCCTCCTGGGAGGTGCCGTTTACAGAGTGGCATCCCCACAGTGCTGGGTGAAGGACGGGAGGCCAACCTGCCAGCCCCAGTGTGAGATGAAATGGCAGCCCTATCTCCACTCCCATGGGGGCCGGGAGAATGGGATTGCAGACCTGGCTTCTCGGGGTGGCCATCAAGTGTCCCGGTTTAGGTCCTGTAACAAAATGGTCACTTTGGTAAAGCCAAGGAATGTATCATCATGGACCTCATAAATAAAGACATAGGTGACCTCCAAAACCTGGATCTGACCTAATTCATCTTCATCAAGGGCAGATCCTGACTTTTAAGCCTGGTAGATTTCTATGAAAATATAACCAGGGCCATTGACAAGGGAAAATCTGTGCACACAGCATACCTTGACTTGTTAAAGGCCTTTGACACAATCCCACACTCAGGCATAACCAATAAACTTAGCAAACTGAATGTAAAACCCTTTCTTGTAAGATGGGTTGCCAACTGGCTCACAAACAGGTTGCACACTATCAAAGTGAGTAACTCCACATCAACCTGCAGACATGTCACCAGCAGGGTGTCACAAGGGTCAGTACTGAGCCTACTACTGTTTGGTATATCCTTCTCAGAAGTTCAGGCCAAAACGATGGGGCTGTGGCTGACCAAGTTTGCAGATGACTGCAAACTGGGTGCAACTACTGAATTCCCAAATGATGTCAGCATACTTCAGAAGAGTCTTGCGGAGACCACTGGCTGGGGTCTTCTTCATGTTCTCAAACTGAATGCAAAGAAATGCATCATCATTCCCTTTGGTAAAAGCAATGTCTCTTCACACTACCACATTAACAAAATACCCTATGTGCCTACAAAATGGTAAGAGATCTATGATCCCAAGTAGACTGGGATCTTAACTTTGATCACTATGTGTCTACTGTAGTAAGGAAGGCTTTCTACATAGCATATTTGATTAGCAAAGGCATCTCCTCTAGAGCAAAGGAGGTTATAGCCCCTTTATACTCATCACTGAACAGGCCCATAATTGAGTATAACACCCTTTTCAGCATATACCTTGCAAAGCACCTGCAGCAATTGGAGAGACCTCAGGGGTTTATAACTTAGAAGATCAAGGGACTTCAACACGTGCCTTACACAGACCAAATAAAGTCCCTGTTACTATATACAATGTTGTATAGACTTCTTAAGGGAGGCTTATGCCTGGCTTGCAGAGCAATCTCCGACCCAAACCTAATACATGTTCTGCACATCTGTAAATCTAAAGTGACTAGAGCTACCTATTCCAGGGACCTAAATTTGGCCTTTGACTTGAGTAAGATGTGCAGGAGGGATAGATTTGTCTCCTATTGACTGCCACCCTTTTGGAATAGGCTGCCAATTCAGGTGAAGCAGAGCACTTCTATGACACTGCTTAAAAGGGACCTGGATGAGTGGATGGGGCACTGTAAATTCTTACCGGGGATAGCACACACAAACCTGCTGGACATGTCAAATCATTATTAAATACAATCCTGGGTATTGACTAAAGTATCTATGGTATTACATTGGGATGAAATTCCTAGGCTTAAAATGACCTCTAGGTCAATAGCTTAGTAACTTCCTATGATCCTATGATCCTATGTTAATAATTTTTAAGTGCAAAGACTGGGATAACACATTGGTTATTGAGTTTTGATCCTAAAAAAACATGATCCATACTAGGGGATATAACGACATTTTAGTGGCTGGGCTTGGCAGGCTAACATAATTGGTTTCATTTTGATCTGTTTGAGCCAACTGGAACAATTCACATTCCCTATACACTAAATAGATTGACCATAATTATTGGGTACTTCTGATAGACTAGTTCTTTCTAAAAAGGATGGGAAACTTATTGAAAGGTATGGGGAAAAAGTGTATACTTCTGCAACTCAGAATTTAAAATTTTCAGGCTGATGTTTTAAACATTTTTCTGACATATTGTGAAAGTGTGTGAAAAGCTTTTGTTTACAGCTTCTACTTGTGAAGAAAAAACTGCCTTAACTAACTTAGTTTCTTCTGTTGCACAGACCACTATTCATTGTTTGCCGTGTGTGCGCATAATTTTATTTATACTTCTTCCAGGGCCGTGGCCACTAAAACTCTTTTAAGGAAGTTTGCTTAGTTGCATTCTCAGAACCTCTGCAGTGATTTAAAAAATGAGATTTTAAATTCTCCTTTAGACAAAGATTTAGTGTATTGCCCCTCTGCTGGAGAGGTGATGAAAAAGTATGATGAAAGGCTCAAGCTGATCCAGGGAATCTCTTAAGATTTTTCAGCCCTTCTTTTCCAAATTGTCCAAGGGATTTTCTTTCTACTCATCCAATTTTGGCAGAAATAGAATAAACAATTTAAACAGACTTCAGGTAAATAAATGTTTAACAAGACGTGGCAAGGGAGTTCTATAAAGAAGTCTCAGACCTCCCATAACCAAGAACAGTCCAACAAGTCTGATAAACTATTCAGTAGACCTTGTGACCCCCTCCCATCCAGGCACCTTTTCTTTTCCCAAAAGTCTGAATCTACATTTCATTTTGGCAACAGATTATTTCAGATAAATGGGTTCTAAAAATCATTCAACAGGGTTATGGAGGACAGTTGGAGGAAATTCCTCCTTTCCAGGGGGCATTCCTCATCCTGTAGATCAGACTCTTTTGTTTCCTCCTGTTCTTCATCACATTTCCCCAAGGAGTGATAGAGCCAGTTCCTTCCCTGGTGAGAAAGGGGGTGTTCATTCAGGTATGATCTTAGGGCCAAAAAAAGAAAATGCTTAGGGAGCAGTTTTGATCCTTTTTTTTTAAACCCTTTTGTGAGAGGGCCCAAATTCAAAATGATGTCACTTCACAACCTGTTATCTCTTTTTCCTCTTTCAAGTTTCCTGGTAACAATAGACTTACAAGATGCATATCATCACATCCTTATTTATCTAGACTTTAGGTATTTCTTAGGGCCTTTTGTGTCTGGATCACATTATCAGTTCTCTGCCGTACCCTTTGGACTATCCACTGCACCAAGAGAGTTCACAAAATGCCTGGCTCAGTTAGCTCATTGTTGTTGCTTGAATAGTTGTAATATTGTTGATAGGACACCTGTTGAAGTCATTTCCAGCTACAGGACCCCCTCCATGAATCAGGACACCAACTCTGGCTATTTGGATCTACTTTAGTCTATCAAGATACATACAAACACCATGGTTTTGGGTGACTTCAACTACCCATCCATAGACTGGATAAATTACTAATGCTCAAACTCACTTGCCCAAAGGTTCCTCATCTTTGTTAACTCCAACGCCCTATACCAGTTGGTTGACACCCCCACAAGAGGCACCAACATCCTGGATCTGGGGCTTATTGAATATGGGGGAACCACTGTAGCCCCCCCGCTGTGAGGTCTTCCATGGTGAGATATGACCACAAATCAGGCTTCTGACACGCCCCCTCCCAGCAACAACTACACTGAACAAAAGCTTCTCCAAAGCAGATAATAACCTGTTATGGGATGGTATAAATAGCTTCACTGTACCTCCCCCCTCAGATGGAACAGGCAACTATACCGAGTTCTACACCACTACTTTATACAAACGCCCGTATAACTGCATTGACTAGGCTGTACTGGATAGGACCAAAACAAGCTTTTCAAGGAAGAGCAAACCTGCCTGGTGGACAACTGCCATTGACAGGCTTTACAATAAGAGGAAGAAATTGCTGTCTAAGAGTAAGAGGGACCAGGCCCTAAACTGGCAACACTCCCTCCTCAGCTTAAACAAACATTTCAGACTTCTTATGAAGTCCTCCAAAGCAAATTACAAATCCAAATTAGCTTCCTCAACTAAGGACAATCATAAGGTGTTCTTTAGTTACATCTGTAACCTAAAAGGAAAGGCCCAGATTTGTCCAGATGTGGAAGTCAATGATACAACATATACTGAACCTATGGAAATAGCTAACCCATTAGCCAACAGGTTCTATGAAAACTTCACTCCCATGTCCCCACCACATGTACCCCATGACATCACTGTCACCTGTCACCTGTCTCCTACCTTGTATCTCTAAAGATCAGGTCTTAAATGTCCTCTCCAAGGCCAAAAAACACAGCATTTACTGGACCAGATTAACAGCCCTGGCTGTGTCCTATATGGGTTCCAACAAGAATTAGCAACACCATTGGGTACTCTTTTTCAGTCATAGTCTAAGCACCAGCTTCATCTAAACTGAATGTGGTGCGTCCACTAACCCTGGGAACTATAGACCTATTAGCCTGACTAGCCTCATCTGCAAGGCCATGGAGCAAATCATCATGGACCTTATCAACAAAGATATAGGTAATCTCAAAACACTTGACCCTACTCAGTTTGGATTTGTCAAAGGAAGATCATGCCTGTTAAACTTGGTGGACTTCTTCGAGACAGTCACCAAGGCCCTGGATGAGGGGAAATCTGTGCATACAGCCTACGTAGACTTAGCCAAGGCTTTTGACACTATACCTCACTCAGGCATCATTGAAAAACTCACCCAGCTAGGTATCTTGAACAAAGAACTTGAGCAAGAAGGAGTGTATTAATATTTGGGAACTGATGATGGATCAACTTTAGAAGACTTAAATTAATCCTGAAAACAGCACTGACATCTAGAACAAAATCCAGGCTATAAACCAATTTGCTCTTCCTGTCCTAACTTACAGTTTTGGAGTGATTGATTGGCCCCAAAATGTATTGGATAGATTAGATAGGAATGCAAGAAGGATGCTTCATGCTCAACAAATGATTTATAAAATCAGTGCATACCACGATTATATATATTCTGCACTCCAAAGGAGGGATAGGCCTCCTTAAAATCGATTATATGTATAGATCTGCAATTGAGGGACTGCACACATATCTGCTGACCTCACGAGACCCAAATGTAGTGAAAGTTTGAAGCATAAGGAGAATAAATCTAAGATGACTTCTCTGCTTACTCTAGCAGAAGCATATTAGCGTCAAGCAGGAATGGAATTCGACCTAGAAGTAGATAAAAATCAGGGAGCAACTGAATGTGCCAAAAAACAAAAGAAAGAATATAAGGTGAAGGCCCAGATGAGAAGGCAAGAAGTGTGGAAAATGCATAAATATAGTTGCAAGTATAGAAAACTTCTGGAAGAACCTCTGCTGATCATGAATGAATGCAGGAATGGTTGAGGAAAGGCAAATTCAAACCAAAAGATGAAAGGTTAATATTGGCAGCCCAAGACAGTGGGATGCTTACACATTGGTTTACAAAGTCCATTGAACATGTGGGACAAATGTAGGATCTGAAGTAGGATATTCATTTGTCTGCAACCTGTGGGTTATGGATTTTTCCAGCTATGGATCCAAGCTCTCAGCTCCTCCCTCACCCATAATGCCCTGCTCTACCCTCATGACCTCAGATCTCATGGTGACTGGATTGGTTTCTATAGCTCTCAGCTAAGTGCTAGTTTTTCTAACTGTTAATACAGAATTTTGAAGTTTTTTATTCATTTTTTGTGTGAAAATTTAGGTATCCCTCTTTGATATTTTACTTTAGAGTTAATTTAAGTATTTTTCTCCCTCCTCGCTGTTGGTGTAGTGTGTGTGTGTTGGGCCTGTGTGTGTATTTTGTTTTAGTTACTTTAGTTTAGTAGCTTGTTTATAGATTGGGATGGCTGAACAGCCCAAATCTATATTTTCTCTGGGGTTGAACACCTCACATCTGGATGCTCCATTTGTGCCCCTCCTCCTCCTGGGACTCAACCTCCCGTTTCTGGTTGATGCTAGGAAAAGGACGGTCCTGAGGAGGAGGAGACCCGATCTCCGTCGAGGCTATCGAGGAGGCACTCCAGGCCTACCTCAGTAGCCTCGTCGAGATCTGGATGCTGATCTGGACCGGATGATGAGAAGATTCATCCAGGCCCAGATGCAGATTTTCAAACCTATTGCTCCTTCTCCGACCCGCTATCCGGGTTCGAGCCCTCGAGTGCATCGGATCCGACCTGGGAGCCTGGGATCTGGGGATCAGTGCTCGCCATCTGTGTCGGAGCGCGTTCGTCCCTTCGGATCCGCGGCGCGCTCTCGATCCACTCTTGATGTAGTGGAGAGGGCCCTGTTGAGGGTCTCCGACCCCTCTACACTGGGCCAGGCTTCCACCATCCGGCCCTTGGGACGGCACGCTTCTGTGCCCCCAATTGCTCCGGTGGAACAAGTTGCTGCTTGCGAGGACTCCACTGACAGCCCCCAGAGGATGTCCCTAAGGAGGCACATTGACTCCCCCGTCTCTCACAGAAGACACGGACTTGGAGGAAGGAAGGCTCCCCACGGTCACCCCGAGGATGTCTCATTTGGAGACATCATGGAAATATAAGGGGGTGGTCTGCCCCCAAGTCTTCCTTGGGCGAGTCCGTGTTCTTGGAGGCATTTGAAGCGGGCCCATCTACCTCTTGGGTGTCCCTCCTGCCGACCCCTGGTGGACCTCATTACCACCAGGGCGTGGAAGGAACCGGACACCGTGGAGCCAATTCCTAAGAGGCCCGATAGGATCCTTAGCCCACCGTCCGACCGTGCCCATTGGAGTAAGGGGCCTCCAGTAGATGCCATGTTGGAACTGGCTCAGGAGAGTCCCTCAGTCCATCCCGAGCAAGGAGTCTCGATGATGGACCGCTTGGAAGCGGATGTTTAGTTGCTGAACTACTTTGTCATTAGGATGCAGCGAGATCTCATTAAAGAATATGCTGCATCTCCCCAGAGTCCATTTCGGAGGAGGACAGGGTTCTGCACTCCACCCGTATGGCCACTCTCAGGTCAGTTACTAATACCTCGGGACAGGCCTAGTCACTAGACGTCAGGCCTGGCTTTCTGAGCCCTTCAAAGCGTCATTTTGATGGTTCTGCTCTCTTTGGCAAAACCGTTCGGCGTTGACCCAGAGCGAGAAGGACGGAAGGCGCTGTCTGCCATCGGAATCCGCTTCTCTGCACCCCAGAGGCCCTACTCTAGGAACCAAAAGGGTCAGAAGAAGATGTGGTTCCGAAGTAGTCCCAGCCTGCTCCGGACAACCAGTCCTTCCGTGGCAGAGGAGGACAGGGAGGACGCCGCCCTAGAGGCAGAGGGGCTCCCAGAAACTTGGTCCAGGGAACCTTTCTCTGACCTGAGGGTTGCCCGACTGCTCCACTCTGGAGGCAGTCGGGATGTTCGGGCACCTAGTGGCATGGGAGTCCATAACATCAGACCGCTGGGTTCTCCAAATCATATCCAGAGGATATCGCATCCCTTTCCTTCACCTTCCAAAGTTGAAGTCCATCCCAGACGTCCCACCCGGTCAACGGGAGGCCGCTTTGGCAGAAATTGGCCATCTGCTAAAGAAAAGAGCCATCCAGCCCGTCCCCCCAGACCAGATCGGATCAGGGTTCTACTCCAGGTTCTTTTAGTGCCAAAGAAGACGGGGAACTAAGACCAATCCTAGACCTCTCTCTCTTGAATCTGGCAGTCCCCAAAGAAAAATTCCGAATGGTCACTCTGCAATCTATTCTCCCCCTTCTGGGAGAAAATCACTGGATGTGCTCGATAGACCTCAAGGACCACATCCTGATGGACAGGCGCTCAGGAGGTTCCTCCGCTTCGGCTGGGAGCCAGTCACTACCAGTTCGGGTCCTTCCCTTTGGTCTCACCACAGCACCCAGGGTGTTCACCAAAGAATTAGCAGTGGTAGCGGCCCACCTGAGGCTTCAGGGGGTGCAGGTGTTTCCCTACCTGGACGACTGGCTTCTTACCCAACAAGGCATCTACTTTTATTGGCGAGACTCCTTTCTCCATCTTGCTCCTTTTCTGGGCAACACAATAAATATAAAGAAATCCAACCCACAGCTCTTAGCTTTTATAGGGGCCAGGCTAGACACAAGGAGTTCCTTCCTCACTGCGGACAGAGTTCAAAATCTGCAGCTCCAGGTGCGGGCCATTCTCCACTCAAGTTCTGTTCCGGTGGAGTTGGTCCTGAGGGCTCTAGGGTCCATGGCATCTGCTATAGCACTTCTTCCTCTTGCCAGGCTCAATATTTCTACAGTGGACGCTCTTAGTACAGTGGTCATACCTTGCTCTCCCATGCATCATCCCATTGCGATCAGCAAGGCTTCCTCTTGTGGTGGCTTCCGGTGACCACGGATGCCTTCAGAGACCTTACTGCATATCAATGTTCTAGAGATGAGAGCAGTGCTCTTAGCGTTGCTAGCACTTCAGGACTTTCTTCCCTTGGGAACAATTGCGATTCAATCGGACAACATGTCTGTGGTCTGGTACATCAACAAGCAAGGGAACAAGGTCTTACCCTCTTTGTCGAGAAGCCATGAGAGTTTGGGAATGGGCAATCTCCACCAACCGCTTTCTAATAGCAATGCACATTCGGGTCGGTCCAACATCCTAGCGGACAAGCTCAGTCGCACCATTCTGACCCCTTACGAGTGGTCTCTCAATTGTCCATATTGGGGAACTCCTTCATGCGATCTTTTGCCTCTCCCTCAAACACCAAGTCGACAGTTTTTCGCTCTGATACCTCCCGGAGGTTCCCCAAGAGATGGTGCATGCTTGGCCACCCGGTCTTCTGTATGCTTATCCACCCTTGCCTCTGATGCTCCAAGTTCTTCAGAAAGCCTCTCGGGTGGGTTGCAGAATGATTCTCATTGCTCCGTTTGGCCTCGACAGATCTGGTTCCCCTTCCTAAGGTCTCACTCGGTGAATCCTCCTTGGATTCTAGATCCCATCCCGGATCTGATATCCCATCCATCCTGCATACCTCCTCCGAATCTGGACAACCTGAAGCTGACCGCTTGGCTGCTCCAGTTCCACTCTTGATCAGGACTCTCGGTATTTCGTCACCTGTTAAGGCAATTTTGGTGGCAGCTCATAAACCATCCACTAGAAAGGTTTACCGCAGCAAGTGGAAATGTTTTTCTTTGTGGCCTAAATCCCTTCACGCTTCCTCTTCCATTAGTGCTTGAATTTCTAACCACTCTCTTTAACGATGGTGCCAGCAGTTCCACAGTCAAAGTACAACTGGCAATTTCTCATTATCACATTGGCCATGACTCTAATCCTCTTATGTCAGCCAAATTGTGTAAAATTTTCCTTAAAGGTACTTTTCTTCTCAGGCCCCCTATAAAACAAGCGGTTCCTCCTTGGGACCTCTCTCTGGTTCTACAGGCCTTGACCGTGGATCTCAAATTCTTGTCCTACAAGACAGCCTTTTTGGTAGCCATTACATCGGCCAAGAGAGTTTCTGAGCTTCAAGCATTATCAGCTAAACCTCCTTACTTGGTATTTCATGTCTACCTCAGGACCAACCCGTCCTTTCTTCCTAAAGTCGCTTCTGAAGCAAACATCAATCAGTCCATTAACCTCCCTGTTTTCTTCCCTAAATATGAAAACAAAGGCGAATATAAGCACCATTCATTAGATGTTCACAGGCAACTTAGATTTTATCTGAACAGTCATAGGCAATCCGACCAGTTGTTTATTTCCTTTGCAAAATTCAATTTGGGCAAGCCAATTTCTAAAGTTTCTCTGTCCGCTGGATTTCACAATGTATCTTATTGGCTTATCAAGCTTCAGGATGGGTGTTCATGCCCATTCAACCCGGTCAGTATCTACCTCGGCAGCCTTCAAGGCTAGGATTCCTCTAGATGATATTTGTGCAGCAGCCACGTGGGCTTCATCTCATACTTTTATTTCCCACTATAAGTTGGATCTTGCATCTAGGGGTAGAGCATCCTTTGGCTCCGGTGCTCGGAATATCCTTCCATGATGGCCGCCCAAGATTCAGGTAGCTGGGGACTCTGTCCCACAGGTTGCAGACAAATGAATATCCTACTTCAGATTTAGAAGTTATGTACTCACCATAACGTTCCATCTGAGTAGGTGTATTCATTTGTCTGCCCTGGCCTTTCAGTTTCCTGCATATTCTATGTTACCCTTTTCAGGGTGTTGTTGCTTTGGCAAACTCGATCTGAGGTCATGAGGGTAGAGCAGGGCATTATGGGTGAGGGGAGGAGCTGAGAGCTTGGATCCATAGCTGGAAAACCATGCCGGTTCGGATCCGATATCGGATCCATAACCCACAGGTTGCAGACAAATGAATACACCTACTCAGATGGAACGTTATGGTGAGTACATAACTTCTAATTTTGTAAAACCAAATTGGAAACAGTCGGACACCTCATTGCTGCTTGCAGCATACTAATGACAGAAGGACTGTATAATGAAAGGCATAATAATGTGGCGAGACTATTGCACTGGGGATTGTGCAAACATTATGGTACTGAAGAGGCTGAAAAATGATGGAAACATAAGCCACAAAGCATCACAGAAAATGAAGAAGTTACATCACGTGGGATCATCCATTACCAGCAGTTCAAAAGACAGATGCTAGAAAAGCAGATATAGTGGTCCAAGAAAAGAAGACAAAATTAGCATTGCTCATTGAAATCACCACACCCAGTGACTACAGTGTCTTGCATAGAGAGAGACACACAAATTCATAAAATATCAGGATTTGCAGGCAGAAACGAGAGCAATGTGGAAGAAAGATACCCAGATATTTCCAGTAGTAGTATTTTATTTTATTTATTTTTATTTTACATTTGTTTACCTGGTTAGTCCAACTGGATACATATCCCTTTTCAGCAGAGACCCGGGGAGAAAAGCTCCACATATGAGAAGAAACATTAAACACAACATTAAACAACATAAGCACAGTAATAGTATACAGAATTCAGAGGTACTTATTAACAAATACACTATATTCAATATTCAATAGCACAAATACATGATAGGTAAATACATAGATATACAGGTAGGTAATAAGTAATGAGGTTTGAGCTTAAGATACCAGGGAGAAGGATATAAGATCTTAAATAGGTCATTTCTATGGTTATACGAGGGGGACAGTCAATGAGGGACAAACGTGTTTGGAGAATAGGTTTAAAGGGATCTAAAGAGATTTAAGGCGAGGAATCCTTTAGATAACTGTGTGTGAGTGGTAGGGAGTTACAGGTCAGCCAGGATTGTAACAAGGGCATAGCCAGTGGGACTTAAGTAGAGACTTGAGACTGGTTTTAAACTGGCTGAGGGAAGTTGTCAGTCTTAGGTTATTAGGAAGGGAATTCCAGAGCCTTCCAATAGAATTTGCGTAGATAGCATCACCTCCTGAGTTATTTGATTTCATGGTATGTACAAGGACGCTTTTAGAAGATCGGAGGCAGTTAAGGTTGGAGTAGGGGGTCAGAAGTTTGTTCAGAGAGGGTTTTTTTTCTGGTTCCTTAATTATTTTAAATGCTTCCGTAAGTTGGTTGAATTTAAGAAGGTTAGGTAATTCTAACCATTCAAGTTTTTTTAAATTGTGGCAGTGATGAGTACGGTAAGGTGAGCCAGTGACAAATCTAGCGATATGGTTATAGACAACTGACAGTTTGTTGAGCTCATTTTTATTGAGGAAGGATAGGACAGGGGAGGCATACAGAAGGGTGGAGAGAAGATGTGACCGTGCTATAGTTAGTTTGGTATTAGAAAGTTCTTGATTCTGTACAAGGAACCTAGTTTCTTGTTTACTGTTTTAATCGTTTGACTAATGTGAACATCGAATTTGAGTTTGTGGTCAATAGTAACACCTAGTAGTTTGGTATTGGTGACAGGCTCGATGATGGTTCCGTTGTTGGATTGAACATGAAAGATCATATTATTAGAATGTGGTGGATATAGGCCTATGGGGGTTCCAGAAGTGGGGAAGATAAGAAGTAGCTTAGTTTTTATGGGATTTAGGATGAGTTTCCGTTCAGAGAACCATTTTTCAACTGCCGCAAAACAGTGTTGGGTGACTACTTGGAGATTAAGGAGAGAGACATCAGAACAGATCAGTGTGGAGTCATCTGCATATTGAATGCAGGTGGCATTGGGGATGACTGAGTGTAGGTCGTTTATGAATACAGAGAAGAGAAGGGGGCCAAGTATAGAGCCTTGGGGAACTCCAATGGTATTTGGTAGCAAATGAGATAGTGTGCTTTGCCACTGGACTGCTTGTTGTCTACCGGAAAGGTAAGAATTAAACCAACGTAGGGCTAGGTTATCAAGGTGAAGGGTTTTAAGGGTGTGGAGCAGTAGTTGGTGATTGACCATGTCAAAGGCTTTTGACAGGTCAAGAAAGAGAGCAGAAGTGATTAATGTATTGTTCCGATTGTTGTTAACTGAATCAACAAAGGAAAGGAGGGCAGTGGTAGTACTATGATGAACCCATGTTGAGTTATTGACAGAAGATTATTTAGGGTAAGGTAGTGTAGGAGTTGCTTGTGAGCACACCTTTCCATAATTTTTGCTATAGGTGACAATATTGCTATAGGTCTATAGTTCGATGTTTCTGTGGAGACGCCTCCCTTATGAAGTGGTATGACGTATGATATTTTCCAGATTGAAGGAATGGTAGCCTCAGTGATAGTTCTATTTATCAGGATTGAGATGGGGTAGGCAATTACGTCAGATGCTAGTTGTAGATATTCGGCTGGGAGACTATCAGCCGATAGGGAGGATGGTTTGAGTTTCTTTAATAGAGTTCTAATATAGGAGGTGGAGATTGGTTGAAGACTAAAGGCGGGAATATTTTTTCCAGTAGGACTGGTTAAGGAGGTAGAAGAAGTAGGTAACTGACTGGCTAGTGCCTGAACGGTCTCAGTGAAGAAAGAGTTAAAGGAGTTAGCTATTACTTCAGGATCTTTACCTATAAGTTTTTCTGGGGTGGGGGTAGTTGATTTCCCAGAATAAAGGAGGATATTAAAACCTGCCCAAAACATCTTTGGATTGTTTTGGTGCTTGTCCTGAAGATGATGGAGATAATTCTTTTTATCTCGGGTAGTATCTGCTTTTGTTGAGTTTCTAAGCTGCTGAAATTTGATGTGATCTCGGGGTTCTTTGGTGGTACGCCACTTTGCCCAGGCCTGGTCTCTAAGCTTAATTTTAGTTTTGGTATCTTTAGTTAGCCAAGGTGCAATCCTTGTTTTGGCTCTGATGGATCGGTTAGGTGCATGAGAGTCCAATATTTTGAGGAAGGTGTCATTAAAGTATGTAACACTCTCGTCAATGGGGAGTGTTTTTAGCATGGACCAGTTACAGGATTTAAGTTCTGCTAGAAATTGTTCAAGAACAAATTTCTTCTTGTTTCTAACTAGCTTATAGATGGGAAGGTTTGTGCTCGTCAGTTTATGTTTTGTGATGAAGGTGATAAGGTGGTCACTAAGGTCATTTGGGAGGGTCCCTGTGGTATAGTTAGTTGTGTCTTTATTGGTGAGAATCCAGTCAATGACGCTTTGTTTTTGTTGAGAATTACCTATTCTTGTGGGAGATTTTATATTTTGGGAGAAGCCATATAGGTTAATGGGCAGGGGATTCAACTGGTCAGAGTACTGTGACCAGTCAAGGTTGAAGTCCCCTAGCACAATTGTTTCTTGAGGGTAGTTTGAGGTAAGCCAGCTTAGGGTTTGTTCCACAGTTTCTAAGTTTTTCCCTGGTGGGATGTAGACTACAATAAGATTGATACTCTTTTGATTGTTAAGGCATATTTTTAGGGCAATTAGTTCCATATTAGAGACCTTGGGGGGTTGTATTGGATTCATAATGATGTTCAGGGTATTTCTAAACATTACTGCAATCCCACCACCTTTTTTTTTTATCCGATCAACCCTGAGTATGTTGTATCCAGGTGGAAGAATTTCTTCATCCTTAGTGGATGGTTTGAGCCATGTTTCTGATAGACACATGATGTCTGGGAGGTGAGTGGCTATCATAGCATGTAGATTATGTATCTTGTTATTTATACTTCTTAGATTAAGATGGAGGATGAGGAGGGAGCTAGAGGATTTATGAGTTAAGATAGGGGTGACAGAGTCTGAATCAATGGATGGGCCTGGGTTGGGGTGAATATCACCATCTTTGGTAATACTTGCTTTCAGATGGTCAAAGAGTTGTAGAAGTTTACTTAGTATCTTCAGACCAGATTTTGTAGTGGTTACTTTGAGGTGGTGCTGAGTGAGATACACAATATTGGAGCTTGGTATTGTAATGGTACAGTTTACAGGTGAGATCAGATTGAAAGGAGGAGTTTGATGAGAGCAGGTGTGGGCATTTGGGAAGTGAATACCCAGTAGTGTTTGGTTTTCATACCATGATGAGAGATAAGGAATCAGTAGGAGAAGTAGAGTTGGGATGATAGACTTAATTATTTTGCCCAAATAGTAGAGGAGGATGGCTAATATGTGCGGGGTTATGAGGGCCAGCTAGTAAATTGGTGATTAGCTGGAATTATAGGAGCTAGTAAATTGGTGATTAGCTGGAATTGTGGGAGGAGGTATATTAATTGCTGGGGGGCTATGATTGGTCAGAGATGAAGAGGGGTGGGATTTAGAACCTAATAAATGTGGATATAGAAGGGGCGGGTGGGTTATGGGGGCAGGGTGGGACCAGTCAGGAGTTTCCAGGGTCCTAAAGTCAGCTACCTGTAAGTACAGAGTTCTGTTAAGTGTAACAGTTAAAACTGTACTGTAGTAGGAGCAACAGGTCTTATAAAAAAGAGTCAACAGTTGTATTTGGATATGTTACCTATACATATAACTCCATATACCTGCGGTGGTGGCGCTGCGGTAGCATTGTCGCCTCACAGTAAGACGCTGTCTGGTTCGATTCTCAGCTAGGGCATCTTCTGCGTGGAGACATGCGTAAATGGGTGTACCTTCATTGCAGGTTGTGCGTCAGGCTTGGCAAGCCGGTATGTAAAAAACAACTGCCAATCATTAGGGGACTGGAGTTCCGCTGTGGCGACCCCTAACCAGGAAAAGCGGAAAGACACAAACAAACAAACCTATAACTCCATATGAACTGCAGAAGGAGTCATTACTGGGCACATTGCAGGTGCTGTGAAGATCACTACTGGCTGACATCAAAGAGTGAAACAATACTAATATCATGAACTTTAATCGTACTTTGAGTTCCATTTCCCTAATGGTATTAGAAACCCAAAAGATTTGGAGAAATTAAAATACTAGGTATCTTCCCTTATATCATTAGGTGGGTTGACAATTGGCTCACCGATAGAACCCATACACTTGAAATACACAAAATACACCAGCTAGCACTCTTAAAGGCTCTCTTAATAATTAAAAATGAAAAATGGAAAAAAGATTCTGAGACTCTTAGTTTATTGTATCATTCTGGAAAAAAATAATAAATCCAAACACCAAAAAGTGTATAAAGCATACCGGTTTCAGCTAACAGCCTTCATCAGTTCTAATAAAATCCATCAAACCTTCACATAAAAATACTAATCCCAATCAGCCCCCATGAACCAGAAAATCAGTTGTTCCTAACTGCTCATTAGTTGCAAATACATTTTCTTAAAAAGACACAGAACTTTACAAAAAATTATTATGCAACATAAAGCATAATTATCTCATATAGCCTTACATAAATGATGATAAAAAGTTTGACCCACATTTATTCCAGACCATATTTCAATATTAATGTGCTTTTTGTCCAACAACTCATTTATATCTTATGATGTTTATATTTATAAATGGATATAAGGTCTAATCCACATAAATATTTCTACTACCAATATAAAACATTTTTTATTGGTAAAAATATTCATAGTTGTTCTTTGATGCCTGGAGGAAATAAGGCACCTAACCTAATTATCCACTTCCATTCCTTATAATTCAAAAGGGAGTGTAATGCATCTTGAGACATATTTTTCTGTAAAATTCTATCAATAGTAGTAAAAAAATCTAGCAGCAGGGTGTTTAAAACAATGTTTATACAGAGCATTTGTATACCTAGCACATCTGATATCACTTAAATGTTGTGATATCCTTAACTTAAAGGAACGTGAGGTCTGCCCCTCATAAAATGCAGGCCAAGAACATTTTGCCATATAGATAACCCAATCTGAACTGCAATTGCCATAAATTAAAATATCAAAGATCTTTGAACAGTTGGGAGAGGTAAAGGAGCTTGATTTAGGAACAAATTGACAAAAGCTACAATGCCCACAGGGATGGCAACCCAAAAGTTTCCTGCTATCCAGCCTAATCTGTGTATCAACTACATTCTTTGTCTGATTTCTTTTATAATGATTAAACCAGCCCCCATAGTTTTACCTCTCCTATGTGAAAAACAGCATCTAGCAGTTAGAATTTCCTGAAGCCTATCATCCTTGAGCAACACATCCCAATGTAGATGTATAATTTTTTGCAGAAAAGTACAAAAGATTGTACCCTGACTCTAAGTCCTCTAGGTGAAATACTTTTTATTTAAATAAGCTTTAAATAACCTCAAGTGCCAAATGTGTGTCCTTACCTCTTTAATGTCTCCCAAAAGCCAATGAATAGATCTCTACAAGAACCGGACTGTGACCGATTATCATGGTCCATATTTGAGAACTTGGAAAAGAATCAAAAACCAACAAATCATCTTTGTCAGCTGATAGGCCCTTAAAAATCTGAATAAGATCCATATTTACCATAAAAATTAAACAATACTGACAGAACTGATATAAACGTACTCTAATTTCCACCATTGGTGCAATGATTCCAACATATATAATCAAAAACAAAACAAATATTTTGCCTTCTTCTCCCAATATGACAGAAATGGGGACCCAATCTAATACCCAGAAAACAGCAACTAAGCAACATATAACCGTGTAATACTAACTGGATGATTCTAACAACCATACATTGAGACTAGTTTGATGTATGAATGTGACTAGTCCAAGCCAATCATGATAAAAATCTGTCAATATGTTAAATGTTACAGCTAGATACAACGACTTGCAAGCATCAAAATAGTTGTAAATTTAACATCTTATTCTATGCAGAAACTGCCTTAGATAGCAAAAAATAAATAAACTCATGTGGACTGTACAAAATGCATCTACTATGTCGAGTCTTTACACAAATTGTTGTACTTTGTTATACTGTTTCATTCCAAGATGGTATGCAAAATTCGTTATAAAAAATACAAACTTGTGAGTTTAGTAATAACCCAAGACTCCAAGATTAACTTAACATTCCTCATAACTAGTAATAAATTCCCAATAATAGAAATAAATTGGGAATGACCCAGCCAATTACTTCTAAATTTGAAATAAATGCCTAAGACCTGTGTGTCATCATTCATGTATTCTGAGCCCAATGGTAAAAATAGATTTTGTCACTAACCAATTGACCAGCTTAAAACTGAAAAATCAGAACATTCCTAACAAAAGGGTTCAAAGCGCTTATTGACACCTTAAGCTAGGCACCAAACCAACAATCCATTCACCCAAAAAATTAAGGTGAATAATCCAACCAACTATCCTTATAAACGAATATGGTGTCTTTCAAAAAAAGAACTAACATCATATAGATTTACAAACACAAGCTGCATATATCTATTTCATTAGGCATAGTATACATAAAGGACTGCCCTAACATTTAACAGACTCAAACAGTTGTAGATATAAACATACATATGAGCATACATTTAATTATTAGTCCATATTCGACTTGCTGATGTTAATTCCTGCAGAGTTGATCCCAAGTGACCAACCTTGATGGTTCTAGCTTGCAAGTCTAAGCCAGAACGAAGACAACAACTCTCACTAGACCATGTGTGAAACATAAATTCTACTTTAATTATTCGTCCATGTTACACTTTATGCTGTTCATCTTATAAACCCAGCCTCAAACTGATAACCTTCACACTTGGATCCTTCATAACTGAGTCCAAATATAATGCGCCAAAAATGCAGACCCTCTCAGTCAGTTAGAAAGGCGGAAGATCATAATCTTCATTAACCTACACCAAATGTTCAGAGAGTAGTTTAATGTCCAAACCACCCCAAGTGGCCAGTTTCCCCTTGCCCACTTGTACCAACAAAAGTACATTTTTTTGCCCCTCAAAAGGAACTTAGTCAGTATGCAAAAAAGTGCAAAATACAGAAGTTTACAAGATAACAAAACTGCGCCAATCCCAGTAGCACAGGCTAAGACAGGTTACAGTCTGAAAACGAACAAAAATGACTTCACTGTAAATCACAGACAGGCTTTCATTTAAAAACGCTGATGTCACTTAGCCCCACTAGAGATAATGTATACTTCAGAGCCCCAAAATGTATCAAATAATGGAGCTTAAATTCAATCAAAGTCTGTGAAAAAATCAACAAACCTGTTGTTTAAAAGTTCTTCATTGGTGAGCAGGAAGCATTATAAATATATGGCAGAATCTCTTAACCAGCAGCTAATTTCAAACAAAGGGGCTGACAATAAGAAAAAAACTCTTGAAGGAACTTTAAACTCCTGATACATACAATAAACTTTGTAAAGCTAAACAAACCAGCCTAAAAGTGGACCCATTGCACCGACAGTGCAGGAAACCAAAGAACAACAGCTGAATCCACCCCCCACACAAGTACGGCAAGGTGCCAGGCCCAAAATGTAATGAATCCACAAAATATGCTAGCCAGCACTCTTAAAGGCTCTCTCAATAATTAAAAATGAAAAATGGAAAATGGAAAAAAATTCCATGAGACTCTTGGTTTATTGTAACATTCAGAAAAAAATAAATAAATCCAAACACCAAAAAGTGTATAAAGCATACCGATTTCAGCTAACAGCCTTCATCAGTGCTAATAAAATCCATCAAACCTTCACATATAAATACTAATCCCAATCAGCCCCCATGAACCAGAAAATCAGTTGTTCCTAATTGCTCATTAGTTACAAATACATTTTCTTGAAAAGACACAGAACTTTACAAAAAATTATTATGCAACATAAAGCATAATTATCTCATATACCCTTACATAAATGATGATAAAAAGTTTGACACAAATTTATTCCAGACCATATATCAATATTAATATGCAATCAAAACAGGGGAAAACACCTCCAACAGCAGTCCCATAAACAGTGGTGTTCCACAGGGATCAGTCCTGGGACCTCTGCTGTTTAGAATCTATTTCTCCAAAGTACAAGCAAAAAAGAATGGTCTGTACCTTATAAAGTTTGCTGATGATTGCAAACTGGGAGGTGTCATAGAATCTCCAAATGAAGTCAACATCTTACAAGAGGGTCTTACACAAACAAATGATTGGTGCCAAAGTCACAGCCTTAAACTCAATGCAAAAAAATGTATTATCATCCCTTTTGGTAAGGATGATGTTCCTGCTAACTTGTACATCAATAACAACACCCTAAGTATGCACTCAGTGGTGAGAGACCTTGACACACAGGTTGACAGCAACCTTACCTTTGATCACCAAGTCTCCGCAGTGGTAAGAAGGGCATTCTATATTGCTAATTTCATAAGTAAGGCATTGTCTCCAAAAGAAAAGAAAGTTATAACCTCCCTGTACTCTTCCCTCATCAGGCCATTAATTGAGTACAATGCCCCTTTCGGTATGTACCTATCCAAGCACCTGTAGCAATTGGAGAGACCACAAAGGTTCCTCACAACAAAAATCCAAGGTCTTCAGGATCTTCCCCATGTGGATCAGCTGAAATCACCGTCACTTTATTTTTTTTCATACAGACTACTCTGAGGCGATCTCTGCCTTGCATATAGGCAATGTCTGGCCCTGCTTTATTGGGAATGCTGCATATCTGCAAGTCAAATGGCACATAGGTTACTCACTCTAAAGACCTTAACCTGGTATGTGACATTAATAGAACCTGCTGGAGGGAGGCATTTGTCTCGCAGAGGTTACCACATCTTTGGAACAGACTCCCACTTTATGTCAAAGAGAGAACCTTATTGGCCCTCTTCAAACACAATCTGGATGATTGGATAGGTAACTGTAAAGTCACCCTGGGGATTCCACCTGTGTCTCTCTTGGACAGGGGCAATAGGTGCTGATCGTGGAAACAAGGGTAATTTGACTAGGTTTGTATAGGCCCTAGGGCCATTAGCCTAGTAACTTCCTATGATCCTATTGCAGGCTTCAAGGTGTCCACATTTTTCCATATTTCCATTTTTCCATATTCAGACAACTTGCTTATCTTTGCAGAGTCCTTTTCAAAATGTCAGGAGTCTCTCTCTTGGGTTAGATATCTTTTGTAAAAGCTGGGATACCAAGAGAACATTTGAACGTTTTTCTTGACTCCCTTACACAGGATTTTGTTCCTAAGATGTCAACTAGTCAGCTTGGGATATAGCTTCAAAGAACAGTCTCACTCTAAAAGTATCCTACATTCTGTCAGAGCAAAATTGTGTAGCAGACAAGCTGAGTAGGAACAGGGCAGACATTTGCAAATGGAAACTACATTGGTGATCTTCCTAGATATGACCCATCTGATGGGAGTTCCTCAAGTAGATCTCTTTGCCTCACTGCTGAACAGTCAACTGGCAAGAGACTGTTTCAGGACTGCATGAAAGAAGGCCTGGAAGACAAATGCCTTTTCTTTTCTTTGGACAGGATGGTTCCTGTATGGCTTTCCAGCCTTTCCATTAATATACATGGCACTTCTCAACATTCAGAAGGAATCCCCAAGATCATAATGATGACACTTCTGGCCTAGACAACTGTGCTTCTCCCTTCCTTTGAAAATAGCCATGGGCAATTACCACAAGCTTGCTCCCAGAATGGATCTACTCACACAAGAGCAAAGATGTTTGATACAGCCCAACATCAGTCATCTTCAATTGATTTCCTGGATGTTAGGGTCTTGATTCCTTTTAGGCACCTATTTTCTGAGAATGTACAGCTGGCAGTAATGGAGACAAGAAAGCCTGTACTAGAAAATTATGTATTCGCAAATAGAAAAGGTTTTCTTTTTAGTGCCAACAACATGACCAGCAATCATTCAGTGCTAGATGTTCTCTGTTACTATACTAGGGCCTTTTTTCTTTCTCTATCAAGGTTCATTTATCGACCATTTCAGCACGTCTGCTCATGGATCCTCTTTCAAGGCATTATCATGACAATATTTTTGCACAAGAGGCCTACTAGTAAACCTGTAGCCCCCTCCTTGGGATCTTAATTTTGTGTTAGAGAAACTAACACTTGCTTCATTTGAACCAACTAGTCTAGCTGGCTTGAGGTTCTTAACATGCAAAATGGTTTTACTGATTGCTTTGACCTCTGCAAGAAGAATATCTGAGTTGCAAGCTCTTATGGTAGGTCAACCCTACCTCATTTTCCATAGGGACAGCGTTTCTTTGAGAATGAATCCTTCTTTCATGCCTTAAAGTGGTATGCAAGTTTACTTTAAGCCAAGCTATCCATCTACACATTTTCTTTCCTGAACATAAAAATGAGGGGGAAGGGATACCCTTTAACTTGAATGTCCACAGACAGGTACTATTTTGACAGAACTGAATCTTTCAAATCTTAAGATCAATTGTTCATTTTATGTGAAGGTAAGAAGAAGAGACAACCTGTGTCAAAACAAACAATTTCCGAATGGTTGTCTAAGGCTATTACCTTATGCCATAATCCCCATGACAAATCTATTCCAGGCAGGGTCAGTGCCCACTCTACCAGGCCTTGGCTTCATTTACTGCTTTTTTGAAAAGGGTTTGATTCTAGAAGTATTCGAGGAGCTGTTGCTTGGCCCTCTGTCCACACTTTTGCAAAGCACTTTAAGCTTGATTCTTTATCTAGGTATAGATCAAGTTTTGCTGGGAACTTTCTCCAGTGGATCCTGGATTCTTCTGCTTCCTTGTCCCAAATATAGTTAGCCTTGGTAATCTACTACAGGAGTGATCCATATGAAGAACATGGCACAGTTGGGTAAGCTGACATTACCATAACAGTAGATATTCAAATAATCAGTACTGCAGTAGCCACTCCCTCCTTCCAGCCCTCCACCCTTCTTGGTGTGTTTTTATTATCAGGGTGTGAACATTTATTTTTTGTTATTGCTAGCATTGACCTTTCAAGGCTCAGCCTCCCTCTCTGTGCTGGCAGGAAAGCTGTGTAGGACTTTGTGCCCAAAGTTGTCTTTTACTCAGCTCATCTCAAATCTCTTGACAGTTTGGACATGTGGAAGGTGCCCTGAAGTTTTTGACGCTGCCCAGCTGTTATACCCTTGGCACAGTATAACCCTATGTGGCTAAGACTACTGCAGCAGTGATCATTCAAAGATCTACTGTTATGGGGAAATTCAGCTTAAACAAGTGTACTTTCATGCATAAATTCCTGCTAACAGGTATGAAGTGTGCAGTTCTGTTTTGCTGTGTTTGAAAACTTCTTTAACTTGAGATGCATAGTTTTATTCATAGGTTCATAGGTTCATAGGTTCATACTAGGCTATCTGCCCTAGGGCATTTATAAGCCTAGCCAGAGTGTGTTTGGCTTTCGCCACCCATTTTAAATTAATTTTGCTATGCCCTTTTTCGAGGTTAGTATACTGTGCCTCTGTCTAACAGTGGCACATAAGTGATACCCGGGGTAAATCTACGATCTCCCATCCACTCATCAAGATTCCTCTTGAAGAGAGTCAATGAGGGACTCTGCCTAACCTGGACTGGGATTTTATTCCAGAATGAAGGGAGCATCTGGGTTATGAATCTGTCCCTCCAGCATGTCCTATTTATTTCAGTGCTGAGGTTCAAGTCTCTTGAGCGCATAGCTCGATGGGATTTGGTTTTTCTGAGGTGCAACATGTCCATTAATTCCAGGTTGGACATGGCTTTATATGTCAGGCACAGATTGCCTCTGAGCAGGCAGTATGCCACTGAGTAGAGCTGGAGTTTGTTTAACTGGGCAGCATATGGCATCTGTTTGAGCCCTATGATCCTCTTGGTGAGGTACTTTTGGGGTCTTTCCAGTTGCTGCAGGTGTCTGGTAAGGCACATCCCAAAAGGGGCATTGTACTCAATTATGGGCCTGATGAGGGATGAGTAAAGAGGCACGATGACCTCCCCTGATCTAGATGTGAATGTCTTCATGATTAGGTGGGCTATATAAAATGTTTTTCTAACCACTTTAGCCACGTGGTTGTCAGATGAGAGATTGCTATCAACTTGGGTCCCCAGGTCCCTAATTACTTCTTCTGTACTTAATGGATTACCACCTATGTGGTCATTTGTGGGCACTTTGTTTTTGCCAAAGGGGATGACTATACACTTTTTGGTGTTTAGCTTGAGGCCATGGCTCTGGCACCAGCTGTCTGTCTCTATGAGGCCCTTTTGGAGAATGCTTGTGTCGGCTGGAGAGTCAGCTTAGGAAAGAACAGATTTGTGACGTGTTTCAATGAAAAAGACAGTCATGAAAGGATATTGCAGTATTTTGAGGAGAAAAAGCTGAGAAACTTTAGATTTCTATTTTATATATAGCGTGGTATTCATAGTCCGACAGTTTGCACATACTTAATGGTTATGAGGAAGCAGCACGGCTATGCTCAAATGCAGCTAAGTACGGTACATTTGCAAAGAATAAGGATAAGTAAAGTTGTTTTAGAAAATATGCCTACTTTCTACAAAAGCATAACATATCTTAACATATCTAAAGTCAAGGATTATAAATGTAAACTGTAAGCTTTGTATTACTTCACAGTATTTTATATATCTTCGGTTATTAGAACTGGACAATGCTATGTCAAGTCACATTTAAAATACCTGCGGCAAACTGTGAACTGCATGACTTTTATTATTGATATTTAAAAAACAAAGTGGTTTTAATATATTTTATATGGGTGTATCATTACGAGGACTCCATGTATATTTCATTAGAAACAGAAAGGGATGAAAGGAAAGATTGAAAATGGAAGGCTCAAAAAAGAGGGTAACAGACTTTAAAACATCAAGGAGGTTGTTTTGTGGAGGATAGGCCTCTTATTTTTTCAAATGTTTTAATATGAGTGAGTAGTTGTTTTAATATGAGTGAGTAGTGTGTGTGTGTGTGTGTGTGTGTGTGTGTGTGTGTGTGTGTGTGTGTGTGTATGTGTGTGCGTGTGCGTGTGTGTGTGTGTGTGTGTGTGTGTGTGTGTGTGTGAGAGAGAGACTGTGTGTGTGTGTGTGTGTGTGTGTGTGTGTGTGTGTGTGTGTGTGTGTGTGTGTGTGTGTGTGTGTGTGTGTGTGTGCAATATAGATAGCAGGAAGTAGGTCACAGGATAAGGGAAGAAAGACTGAAGCACCTGCAAATTCCCAGCCCAGGGAGCCTCAAACATTTCCACTGCCAAATGGTGAGACAAAGGAGGACCCTGATGTTAAGGGGGGGGGCTGTGCTGGTGTGGAAGTGAGCACCAGCAGGGACAGCATGACCTCCACATAATGCAATGAAGCTTCATCTGGTTGAATCCTCTGAAAGCTGCCTCTTCCAGCACATCCTCTACCAAGTTCTGAAGCCCCGATTCTGTGAGGCTTTTGAGGCTGTGACATGCTGAGTGTCTGTAGGATCGGTGCCACCTACCCAACCCTGAGAGGATGTCCCCAGAGGGCACAGGGACAAATGAATTCATAAATAAAATAGAAACAGAGAAAAAAGGCAAAGGCAAAAGGAAAAATCTCAGATGTTGCACATTATTACATTTCTTACTTTAAAACATTTCTATTTTATACATCTTTATTGAAGTAAAACAGAATGTATGCAAAGTGCTTATTCATACTATTATTTTGTGAAAGTGTATAGGGATGTTCTTATACAAACTTTGGGATAAAATGTTACAGGGAGTGCTTATGCACAATTTTGGGATAGAATGATATGGGAAGAGGTTATGCCTACTTGGCAGGACAGTGTTTGCTATCGTGTAATGGTGGGGTTTACATGTTGCAGTCCACTACATGAATATAATGATCATATTTGTGCCTCATATCCATTTGTTTCCAATACTGCATTAAGAATACCTGTCAAATATAATTACAACTTATGAAATGAATGATAGCCAGAAATAATGCACTTATGTCAGACTTGTTTGCAGTAATTTACTAAATGAAATATATTGATTCGGGTAGAAATATCTATCAGTAATTTGCTTACATACTTTAATGACATTAGTTTCTGCACTTGTATACTGAAATCTGTCTTACTGTTGCTTGCAGTAATATAGCGAGTGCGACCTATTCCTCCAGTTATTGTGATCTATTAGTAATTTTTTATATATGGTAGTAAAATCTGTTAAAGAGAGAAATACTACCCATATATACTGACATCTGTCTCTCTTTTGTTTGTAGTAATGTGCTGAATTTCCTCTACTGCTTCAGATAATTCTGTATGACTTAGTTTTCCCAAGTATATATCTATATATCTGTGTGTGTGTGTGTGTGTGTGTGTGTCTGTGTGTGTGTGTGTGTGTGTGTGTGTGTGTGTGTGTGTGTGTGTGTGTGTGTGTGTGTGTGTGTGTATGGGATCACTATGGAGTACTGAAATTCCACAATCATGAAATTCTGAATCCCGAGGACCAGAATCTCGAGATTGTGTAATCTCAAATGTAGCGAATGGGGATTGCCGTACAGTGTGGAACAGGAACTTTGCCATTCACCCCACTATACTGCGATCTCGGTGTTGGTATATTTAAGTCACAGGTGGTGTGGGGGGTGCAGGCAGGCTTGCCCCCCTGCATACACATTAGAATAGTTTGTTGTATGTTTTACTTTTTTTTTTCCAGTTTAGAGATTCCACAATCTCAAGATTCTGGTCCTTTGGATTCAGGGTCTCGAGATTGTGGAATTTCAGTATTTCATAGTGATCCCAAATATGTATATTTATGTGTGTGTGTGTGTGTGTGTGTGTGTGTGTATGTGTGTGTGTGTGTGTGTGTGTGTATATATATATATATATATATATATATATATATATATATATATATATATATACATATATGGGTCTATTTTGTTTCGTTGAATTTCACTTCACTGAATTTTATTTCAACCCGAGCACATCACTGAAAACTCATTTCACGGAACTGAACTTAGTATATATGGCACTGTGCAGGTACTGTAAGGCAAGTAAAAGGTATATGCCCTTTTCCCCACTGTAGTGCAATCCTGGAGTTAGTATATATAGTTAGGGGGTATAGGGGAGAAAGCCCCCCACATTGGGTGGTGTGGGGGGGCATAGCCCCCCAACTTGTTTGTTTTATATTGTATTTTACCAAAAACTTCAAAACAATATATTTTAAACCATACACATGCATAGTTACAACACCAATGACTAACTCTCTCGAGAAGATAATATGTACACACACCCCTTAACTACATATACTAACTCTAGGATCGCACTTCAGTACTTTACTTGCCTTACAGTACTCTACACAGTGCCATATATACTAACCGCAATTCAGTGAAATGAGATTCAGTGGAAAAAGTTTTCAGGCATTGTGTTTTCAGCAATGTGGTCAGGGTGAAATGAAATTCAGAGAAATGAGATTCAACGAAACAAAGTAGACCTATATATATATATATATATATATATATATATATATATATATATATATATATTTATATATATATATATATATATATATATATATATATATATATATATATATATATATATATATATATATATATATATACACACAAACACACACACACACACACACACACACAAACACACACACACACACACTAGCTTAAAGGGGTACTCAGTCTATGCTCCAGCTATTGCTCCTGCTCTCTGCTGTTATAGGAAATGTCTGCCTCAATTGTATAGTGAAGAAATGAGACAATTCTTGTTTATCTGCATTTCACATTATTTTTGCCATTTTAATCTAAGTATGCAATTATCATTTATAAGCTACTGTATTAATTGAATTATTTGCTTATGTATGTATTTGGTCAAATATATAATACTGTCTGAATTCTACTTTGCTAAGCTTCCCTTTATTGTCACTTTTGGTGGATTTTTTTCTTTTGGAAAATATTTATGCTTTGTATGTAACAGTCTCTAAATTTATTTCAGCATGAACGTAAAGACCCATAGAACAATGTAACAAGTTATGGACGTTTTTATTTGTTAAGATGTTCAAATGTGAATGCTTGATAACTTTCTTCCAGAACAATTCAAAGCATATAAGGTGATGATTTAGAAAAGTATCCAGAAATAATACAGAGTTAATAATATTGGCTATTCTTTCAGTAAAAGTGTGAAACAGACATTCACTTCACACTACAGCAACACCTAACACTCTTCCTCCAACCTTCAGTCTGACTTAAGTGTGGTGCCCGACTGACTTCAGCCATCTTGTATGTACACTTACTATTTTGAAAAGAAAGGACTGTCTTACATAATTAATACACTATTAAGTAAATTCTGGCCAACACAAGCTGTGTGTGTAATTTATCTACTACCTAAACTAATGCTATATTAATTTATCTACTACCTAAACTAATGCTATATTAATTTATCTACTACCTAAACTAATGCTATATTAATTTATCTACTACCTAAACTAATGCTATATTAATTTATCTACTACCTAAACTAATGCTATATTAATTTATCTACTACCTAAACTAATGCTATATTAATTTATCTACTACCTAAACTAATGCTATATTAATTTATCTACTACCTAAACTAATGCTATATTAATTTATCTACTACCTAAACTAATGCTATATTAATTTATCTACTACCTAAACTAATGCTATATTAATTTATCTACTACCTAAACTAATGCTATATTAATTTATCTACTACCTAAACTAATGCTATATTAATTTATCTACTACCTAAACTAATGCTATATTAATTTATCTACTACCTAAACTAATGCTATATTAATTTATCTACTACCTAAACTAATGCTATATTAAATGAAAATATGGAAATGCAGATGTTTTTCCTTCAATCTGTAGACATGAACAAGTAGTTATTAGTACTTATGCAGATCTATGCCTGTGTTTTTCAGTCACATGTATGTAGATTATTTTATACATATCTTGCATTTCTGATTATAGAGACAATTATTATCCCATACGCATTACATACTTCTTTGCAGATGGAGTTCTGTGTACAAATATGTGCATGTTTTGTTTTCAGTTAGTCCAATAATCTTATAAATGCTTTTCTGTCAGTACATATACTTATTTCAGCTAATACGTTTAGTTATGCAATGTTATTATATGATTTGTCTATGTTAAATCTTCCCCCAACCCCCAAAAATAAATAATTTTATACTTACTATACAACTCTGTCCTTCTTACCTCAATCTGGTTTAGACATCAAGCCAGCTGGTCCAGCCTATGCTTCTTCAACTGATCATACCCATGATGGCACTGCTGGCTAGAGTGGGTGATCCCTGTCAGAATTCCCAGGTGTTCCCCCAAACTGTCATTACTTTTTACAGACAGCCCTTATGTTTCTCAAAGTTTTGTTCCATTCCTCTTAAAATTGGAGAGCATTTTGAGAATTTTTAAGATAATAGTGCCAACATTTAAAATGTATCCCTAGTTCAGAGCCTTTTCTTTAGTTATTCTTTTTACTTTGTTCCAAATTCTGTTGGCAGAAATTGAGAGCTACACCTGCAGGATATTAATTTTTTTCCAGTTGCTACCCTTAGTGCACACCTCAGGCTTATCTGGGTATGACTCCTTCAGAAGGTAGTCCATTATTTTGCTATCTTTATGAGACCAGTTTGGAGTGCAGCCTCATGTCCTAATAGTTGCTGCCATGACTAGAAGTACCAGTACCAGAATTAAGAAAGCATGTGCAGGGCTGTGGTTCAAAGTTTTAAAACACTACCTTAACCAATCCCAAATAACATGCAGGGGCATTACAGCCGACACTGTTAACTTTTGCCGAGTTTGATTTAACCAAAAATGCTTTGTCACAGACATGTTTTTAAAGGAATGCATTCTAATATGGCTTACACAGAGCATGAACACAATATGAAATCATTTACATTTTGTAAAACTTACAATATACGATATTTGTGGACTGTGCCTTAGTTATCATGTTATCATTTTGGAAGTACAGCATCTGATGTTATATTTCCTTCACTGTAGAACCAAAGATGTGTGTGTGTGTGTGTGTGTGTGTGTGTGTGTGTGTGTGTGTGTGTGTGTGTGTGTGTGTGTGTGTGTATATATATATATATATATATATATATATATATATATATATATATATATATATATATATATATATATATATATATATATATATATAAACACACAGATATATATTTGGTGCGTAAATAAATAGATCTACCTATGTGATTGATGAGCAACTTTTTTTGTACTTTGGAGTAGTTGGAAGTGGCAAGGTGTGACAGAGGAAGTTAGATGGGCAGACATTAGGCTGTACTGTTATGCTAACTTTAATGCATAAAACTCTTTTTTTTTTATCTGAATATCTTCACATTTCAGTGTATCTGAGCATACCTGCACATTCCTGCTGGATGCTAGTGAAGGTGTGGATATGCTGTGGATGGCTACAGATTATTCAGTCATGAGCACAACATTCTCCTGAGTCTGAATCCATGTTCTTGAGCAACTCTGAGTGATTTACATCCAAAAGTGACCATACATGTCACATATTATTGAGATTCAAAGCAATAAATGTAAAAGACCCTAATTTGCACACACAAATTGTAAACAGACCTGAATGTATGCAGAAAAGTTGAATACTGCTATATTAACTTGCCATTATTCAAGTCAGGTGTCAAATGACTTAGGAAAACAAGGACTTCTTAAAGTAAAAAATAATATTACAAATTGAATAACAAGTACTTACAAATATGAAAAATGAGTATACTATATGCAAGAAATGTTGCTGATACTAATATGCTGTGAATGTTATGGTGACTGTTAAAGAACAGTGTTCAGCTGTCATTTGGAAATGTGAATTCTGCACAACAGCAGTGGAGAAGAAGAAGAATTACTTTGGTATAATTTAGTGATGGTGCATATATAGTAGAAATGCAACATTTAATTGTGAAGTACTGCAGAGGTAAGTATTTGTTCTTGCCATAAAGTATGTTTCTTTACTTGGGGATTTCTGACTGTCACTGACAAATAAAAATGATATGAATACATGACAATGGTAAGGGGTGGGGGAAGAATGAATCTGTTAAAAAAGTTTTTTGTTCTGCTTTATATGATGTGAATGTATTGCAAATAATGCATATAGCACAATGTCAGTGGACTGGCTTGTACGTGTATATAATTATGGATTTTGTGTCACTTAACATTTTTTAGGAGGGTGGTAGGCAAACTTGGTCAATGCTGTGTAGTTTGTTTGAAGATTACTTCAAAAAGTTTTTGTGTATGACTGTACCCTTTGTTTCTTTTCTAATATGCAACAATTTTTTCTGAGATATTTTAACTCCTTAAAATCACTCTGAGTGCTTCTTATAGAATTTTAATACATTTTACACAAAATGGTTCCCAATGGGGATTGACATATCATCGTGATCTTGTTTTTCTTCATTCCTTTTTCTTTCCCATAATACATTTCAAATGTACTTTATATGAGTCATGCCAGACTTAAAGAAGTAGTAGTGTATTCCCATTCCATTTACCTGTAATGGAATTAGTGTCAGTCATTGTCATCTTGTATACCTTCTTTAACAAAACTGCGTCTTTAATTTCTTGAGTGACCCTCATTTATGTGTCTCATACCTTGTTTACAAGGTACTAAGCTGCTATATAGCTGCAGCCAAAGAAATACTTAAATTGCAGGCCTTTGTTCAAAGTATCTTTTTGTAGTCCAAGAAGAATTGACAGTCCACTCCCACTACACTTTTCCTGAGATGTAAAAAATGTCACTGCACTGAGGGATCCATGTAGTTTCATGTGTGACAGCCACTATTTGAAAGGAAAGGAATTGTAAGTAATTCTGTCCCCCAGTGACAGCAGTGGAAACAGTTTTATTTTCATTTATTCATACGTGTGTGTGTGTGTGTGTGTGTGTGTGTGTGTGTGTGTGTGTGTGTGTGTGTGTGTGTGTGTATGTGTGTGTGTGTTTTGTTTTTTTCTGAAGCATATATGTCTTGTGGCATTATATTTTCTGCCTCATCATGCTATTCTACTCATATGGTGATTTGTTAAAGCAAAGGAAAATCACTCTTCTACAAACCTGACTCCTTGATAATGACACAGTTATTAGCTATCAAACAATTCTATTCCTCAGTCCCTGCATTTGAAAGTTTTTTTTTTTTTTTTTTTTTTTTTTAGGGGAGGGCTGAATATTGTAGGAAATTATTTATCAGTAGCATTTATTTTATATCTAATGTTACTTTCTTTTTCTGCTTACTATGCTGTTCTGAAATTCTACAGCCAGATATTGCCAACTTTATATTCCTTGCCTCTGGATCTTGGCACAGATGTCTTCTAGCATTATGTTCATCTCTTTTGATGATGTTCTGCTCAACAACTGATTTGTTATTGTGCAATACAGTCACTTTTCAGCAAAACTGATTCCTTGATAATGACAAAAGAACTACTTATACTCTGAGGTCTGTAAAGTTTAGAAATTACTCTGTGTCCTTTTACAGGAAGATGCACTCCTGCTGGTTACACCCATCAGTGAACTGAGGCATGCAGCATCCTATTCCTGTTCCTCTAACTGAGCTTTTGATATGCCTGGCAGTAAATGCAGAGGACCAAAATTCTGCTTCCAGTGCTAAGAGTAAATGGTTTGAATCGTTCCATCTTCATTTTCCTACTGTATGACCTTAAACCAGTCACTTAACCATGCAGTACTTTGGGGCTATTGGGAATTTGGGCTAGACTCCCAATGGTTTCCTGGACTGCATGCATAGCAACTTTGTATGAACCTGTTCTCCTATCCCTTTTTTTCTTTTTTTTTTTTTTTTTTTGCAGTACACATCACAACTACCACAGTACTGTTTCTCTGCTGGGCTTCTTCAGTCTGTTATTAGCTGTGGTGTCTGTGGGTTTCAATAAGTGTCCAAAGAAATTCATAGCTTTTCACTGCATGCTAATCTTTTCAGTAATCCTTTTCCCAATCATAATTGCAGTGGGGATGTGTTTAATGGATCAAACATTTCCTTTCTGCATGTGTTTTCCTGCTGCATTGCATTTTCAGCTCACTTCCCAACAGTTGACTATACTACAGTACATTATCTGTCATATTCTCTTGCTCATGTACTCTTTTATATTTGTTTATCACCTGTGTATGTTTTGCCATTTGCGTTATTTTCACAGATTAACATCTGCCAAGCAGTCCTGTAATCATGTCCTGTGAAATGATGTGCATAGCTACTTTAGCAATGCTTACCAATATTACAGAGGGCACTGACCATCCACTAATATGTCACTCTATACCTGGCATACTCAACAATTGTCAGACTATAAAATGTTGATGTTTTTTATGGTCCATTGCATGGTTTCTTTCTGTCTGACTCATCTTGGCATATGCTGCAAGTATCTTTTTACCTCAATCAGCACAAATTGACGAAAATAAGGTTGGCCATAATTTGATAAATTATAGATGGCAGTCCATATTTTAATGCAAGTGCAATATTTTTCATATGGAATTTCTTTATAGTGTGTAACATAGCTAACTCATACATTCTTCAAAAACATGCATTAGCACTACCACACATTATATATTTTCAGTACAATGATTTGGTGACCAATGTGAACACAGGCAATTCTAATGAGACAAGCACAAATTGCTGTCAAGTAAAGATGCTCCATTCACAATGTGTTACACATATATCCTTCGCTGATTAGAAAATGCTCATGCACTCCACCTTTTAAAGACTGATTCAGTTTGTGAAAGATGTCTTTTCCCATGGATCCATACATCAGATATGCATCTTTCTCTGGAAGGATGTCACAAGATAGCATAGAATACATTAAAACAGTTTCGGTGCACCTAATTGATAGGGTTGCCACTTGTCTCACTCCTTCCAGGGAAGTCCTGATTTAGACAGTGCTATTCTATTGTGACAGGCATGAAATAGTAAATGTTGTGATACTTTACAAGAATTATAAGAAAAAATGTTTTCTGACTTTTCTGCAAATGTCACAGACATATCTGATACTACATTTAACTCATCTTAATATGTAAAGTAGTATAAGCAGCCAACATTTAAAGTTTAAATCTTAGCATTTCAATAAGTTATGCAGAAGAGGTGATAACTGCCTTTTAACCACTAATTGATCTAATTGCTCTGTTTTGCTATGACAGTCATGGATACATTAATAATGGGCTCAGAAATTCAAAGATATAATTGGCATGGTAGTCACAAAAAGCTGGCTTTATTTGCATATGATATTATTTTATACCTGACAAAACCAGAAAAAAAAGACATTACAGTGTTGTGGAAAATTTTGAGACAGTTTCAGATCTTTTCTGGAAACAAAATGAATGAAGCTAAAACAAAGACAATAGTGGCCGATAATGTACCCACACATGAACTGCTTCAGGAATACTCATATATATGGGGACATGCCAAAATGAAGTAAGTATGGATTAAAAATTATTCTAGTGTGGCAACTAAGGATATGTGGGAAGAAACTAAACAAAAGCTAATACAACAAGTGAGAAAATGGAACCTTTATTATATGGATATGGATAGGAAAATACAAGCAGTTAAAATATTTTAGTCACTTTAGTCTTATACACAGGTCAGGCATATTTTTATCAACCGGGGGGAAGTTGTGGGTAGCAATTAATAATGAGCTGAAGGACGTTATCTGGGAGTGGAAGACTGCAGCAGTCAAGTGGGATAAGCTGATACTTCCAGTAGGACAGGGCAGATTGGATTACCCAGTCTGAAGGGGTATGTCAGAGCTACACAGTTAATGCTCTTATACATAGCACAAGCAGAAAACTATAATTCAAATTGATAAAGGATGATGATGAAACGGGGGAAGCTTGAGAAACAAGGAGAGACTGAGATTTTGGATGCAGGCCTTTAAGGAGAGTAATAGTAATAATACAGAATATTATACCCATAAAGAAACAGAAAGTATTCTAAGAACTAAACCAACACAGGAATGGAAAAAAGAGATTCTGCCAATAGAAATGACTGCAATTAGGAATACAGACAATAGGCAAGAGGGGGCTGGAATTTATTGGAGAAAACTGGCAAAAAAAACATGGTATTAGGAGCAAATAACTAGAGAGGGAAAGATGATAGAATGAGGAGGCACCAAGAATTTATTTGGACTGCAGGTTAGAGATTGCCTTCCCTATCAGGGATTGATATCAGAGTATTGGCAAAGAGAAGAAACAGGGAAGATCCCAATGAAAGACCAGCACTGGTAGAGTTTTTAATAGAATGTAGAACAGAAGCTGCCATTAAAAAAGGAATTATTGCTAGAGCATATAAAATATTGCATGATAATTATAAGAATCAATCAGAGGAGATTAGAAACAGTTACAAAGAGAGACTGGATATGCAATTCACAAAGAAACAATGGGATGATATATGTATGTCTCTCAAATATGCAACAAAATCTAGAACATTTAGGATTTTACCTGAAAATGTTTACATAGATATTTTATACCCCAAGTAGACTCCAGAGAATTTTTCCTTAGGCAGACAGCAAATGTTTGAGATGTGAAGGGGAAGAAAGAGGTAATTGGGAACATATTTTCCAGGTGTGCGGTGAGTTGGCAAACTTTAAGGATTCCCTGTGGGATGCACTGTCGGAGATGCTGGTTGTGCAGATTGGTCTGACGAGGGAGACAATTTTTCTGTGCTATAATACAGAATCAGAATTGCCTAAACTTGATAAGGCCTTGTTGTGTCTAATAATAGTGGCTGCCAAAAAAACAGTTACTAGAAAATGGAAATCAAAATCTAAACTGACTATACTGGAAGTATTGAATATAGTAACATAGATAAAACAACTAGAACTGATATCTTTAGAAAAGGGTAGGAACAGACTACATAGGAAAATATGGGAATTGTGGGAACAATACATACAAAGAAGGAATGAGGTCTAAAAGGTGACAGGACTTAAATGAGCTATGCAATGTTTGAGTGAGAAAGATTGGGTAGATTATAAGTGATGTATAGTGTTTGCAACTGGGACTGTGTCAGTATGGTTTGTGATGTAAAATGCTTCCAACTAGGGATTGTGTCAGTGTAGCTTGTTTTCATTTATATAAATATATGATTGGCTATGTAGTAAGTGATGGATTGATAAAGATGTTTCTTGTTTTAAAAAAGCAGGAATTGAATAATGTATGCAATATTGCTTAGGTTATATGATGTATAGCAATATATGTGAAGTATAATGTTTGTTATGTTAATATAGTTTGATTACTTTTATATGAATGCAAATTTGCCTATGTCATAAGTGATAATTCAATAAAGGTGTTTGAAAAACAAAAAAAAAAAGATGCCATTTCCATATGTGGAAAAAAGTCATGGCTACATTGGAAGCAGCTGTGAATCAGTGCAAATTGTCTTCCTGTCTGCAATAAAGACAGTTCATAGGTGTGTACTAGGGTAATGGCCCTGGAGCCTTTACAAGCCTGGCCCATAGGGTTACCCTGGCATCGTGCCCCCCGACCTTAGTTCACAGTGCATCTCTCAAGTAGAGCCACTGGAGTGATCCCTGGATAGATTCATAACTGTATGGCATTCTTTATAGCACCTGCTGAGCTCCTGACATCATCAGGACTAATTACCCATCTAAAATTGTTAGCAATGCCTGACAGGGAAAATTACAAATTTTGCTTTGTTTGTGGTATGTCATGCAGGCAGAGACAAAATTCATCTGCAAGAAACACAATAAATTAAGCTTACAAAAGATGATTTGGGCTTTGTCTTTCTTTGTTTCCAAGGCAGGAAATTAAAGTTTTATAGAGTAGAAGCAGATTTCTGGTACTTACACAACAATGGAACTGTATCGTAGGGAGAAAAGCAACCTCCATGTATAGTTAAAGTGTAGAAGAAGGTGGAGTTTTAGTTTAAAGCAGAAAAAGGATAACTTCAGCCATTAGGAAAATTGTGTCCACTTAGAAACCCTTAGGACATATGGGAAATGTCTTTTTGATAACAGGGACCCAAACAAGTTGAGAGGCCAAGAGCCTACAATCAAATTGTCCTTGATATTCATGCAGTGGGTGTTAGAAACTACACATTAACACACTGTAAGACAAGGGCAGATGATATGGAAGGACACACTGGAAGCAAGGTGAGGCAGAATGCAGTTGTCCATACCAGTACTGAGTGGAGGTTCCAATAATGAAGAGGAATATCTTCTCTTCATCCATGAGGATGAGTATGACACAGATGATGGTGACATGGAATGATCAGAGGAAGAGTGGACACTGACTGTTAACAACATATGCATCAGCAACACTCATCTGCTCATGAAGATTCATTTAAAAACAGTACTATATATTCATACAGAGAATTGAGTGCTGACAATGAATGATTACATTAAATAAATAATTACCATTACTAGCTGAACCTTGTACACAAGCAGAGAATAGCAATGAAGGCAGTGTGCAAGGTAAATGTCACCCACACCCCCTTATATAAGCAGACATTAGTGTGTGCCATTTCATTATGAGTAATGTTTTCATTAGAAACAAACAGTTCCACCATTCCAGCAAATTTGAAGAATATCGACAGAAGAACGGCTGTTGGTGATAATGATGATAAAAATATTGTTATTTATGAGACAGCCTAAGGAAAGTAGCACACAGTCCCCAAGTTTAATGGCAGGATCTGACATCCCACAACATGTTAGTAAGTCTGCAGGAAGTGATGGTACATCATAAGATCAAGCACATGCTGGCATTATACTCAGGCTTGTACAGGAGGAACAGCCCTGTACCTCTACACCAGTAGCCCTAAACCCAGACAAACACTTTAAGGATGATGGTAGGCATTCAGAAATAACAGGGTCCACAGTGATACCTTTGCAAAGAGGAGACAGATACAGAAAATTGTTACAACTACACCACAAAACAGAAGAAACATTGGCTGCCCAAAAACCAATGTGCTGTGACATAGTTAGAGCTCATACTTCCACAGAGTCAGCAAGAAATCATCAAAGCATGCCAGGGTATGTGGGAGAATTTCCAGCACTACCTGGCAGAGTGTAGGGATAATGCCATGATCACAGTAATGTGAAGTATGGAGGCACATCAAACACAAGTGGCCGCTTCCATTTGTACAATAGTAAAGACTTATCAGACTCAGGGGGGGAGAAGAGGAAAGCAGACTACTGTCCAGATCTGTGGGGCTAAATCACATGACACTCCCAGTGCTTCTCAGGAAAGTAACGTGACAAGTCGGAGGGGAGACAATCACAACAGAATTCATGCAGGACACTTCAGTGCTCATTTACACCTAGCAGAACCTCTTATCTGAGATCTCAGCTCACATCATACTGTCAGATCAGTGTCTGCAGAGTCACCTGCATCAGTTAGGTCACAACATCAAACCAACTCAGCATACAGCTTTCATGACAGTCCCAATTCAAAATCACTTCCACTGTCACCTAGCCTGTCCTTAGGAGATGTGTGTAACTCATTTGATCTTGAGCTATTCTGAACCATCTCTTACAATATGACCTTCAGAAAGACAGTTGAAGGTTTAACTACAAGGTGAACACTTTACAACAGTATGCATTACATCTTTGTAATGCTTGTGATACTATACATTACATCTTTGAAATAGTTGTGACACTTTAAAGTGGTATGCATTACATCCTTGTAATACTTGTGACACTTTACAATAGTATGAATTACATCTTTGTAGTACTTGTGACACTTTACAATGGTATGCATTACATCCTTATAATACTTGTGACACCTTACAATGGCATGCATTACATCCTTGTAATACTTGTGACACTTTGCAATGGTATGCATTACATCCTTGTAAGACTCGTGGCACATTACAATGGTATGCATTACACCCTTTTAATACTTGTGACACTTTACAATGGTATGCATTACATCCTTATAATACTTGTGACACTATGCATTACATCTTTGTAATACTTGTGACACTTTACAGTGGTATACATTACATCCTTGTAATACTCATGACACTTTAAAATGATAAGCATTACACCCTTGTAATACTTGTGACAGTTTACAATGGTGTGCATTACACCCTTGTAATACTTCTGACACTTTACAATGCTATGAATTATATCCTTGAAATACTTGTGACACTTTACAACAGTATGCATTACATCCTTGTAATACTTGTGACACTTTACAATGGTATGCATTGCACCCTTGTAATACTTGTGACACTTTACAGTGATATGGATTACATCCTTGTAATACTTGTGACACTACGCATGACATCTTTGTAGTACTTGTGACACTTTACAACGGTATGCATTATTTCCTTGTAACACTTGTGACACTTGACAGTAGTATGCAGTACATCCTTGTAATACTTGTGACACTTTACAATGGTATGCATTGCATTTTTGTAATACTTGTGACACATTACAACCATCTCTCTCAACCTGGAAACATCAAAAATCTGGACAAGGCCCAAGAAAAAGAGGTACAAATCTGTACTCTGGTTAACATAAAATCTGCATACATAATTATGTAACCCTGCCCACTCCAGTGGAATTGTGGGATACCAACGTTCAAACGTAAACTGAAGAACAGACAACCAAAATATGGCCCCAGAGGGCCCAGACCCTGTAGTAAATGGTAACCATTTTTTTAATGTGTAGTAATGTTGTTCACTGGGAAAGGAGAAGACGAACCTTAGGATTTTGTTTTTGGTGACTTGCAGTATGTGGGTTTTGTGGTAAAAGTAGGGCATTTAATGGTAGGCAATATTCTGTTAGCCAAAGAATATTATAGTTTGCTAGGACCTCCAAATGTTATTCTGCATGGCCTACTGATCAGTGGCATAGCTAGAGTTTGTGCCGCCTGGGGCTAAGTTTGTCACCCTTCACCCCCTCACAAAATCATGGTCGAATGGGGGCCCCCCCATACATAGCCCTCCCCCCTGCAGCCATTCCACTGTCTCATTACTTGGCTATTTCTCCCCATTTTCCAGAAACACTGTGTAATGTGCATACTGCTTTACTTCTACAATGATTATTTGGATTTCATTTAAAACTTATTTTACATTTTACAGCACAAACACTAATAGGCATCTGATAAACAAAGCAATACAGTCTCACAATGAAAAACAGACTTAGCATTAAAACTTCTCTGCCCTTGAAACTCACATTCACTGAAACAGCACTGAAATCCACATTCAAAGAAAATGCATCTGGCCAGTGGTGGATAAAGAGTACCTTTCAGCTGTTTTCAAATCATAGGCCCCTTGCACATGAAACATACATGTATTCTTTAGATACACCTTCCTGATTGCATTAAATCATATCCTTGTATAATACAGCACACTTGTTAGAACAGGTACTGTTTTGAACATTTTTCTAGTAAGCAATGAAACAAAATGCATGAACCAGTAATGACAAAACTGCCCAATTCAAAACATTTCTATCATAAAAGTCTACTTAAACCTCTACAATCCACCAGTATCAGTAAATATGCACAATCTGTGCAGAAGTAAAAGTCATTTAAATAATTACACATTAAAGAGATCTGTAACTAATGAAAAGGTTGTTGCTAGCAAACAACTTTATATTTCATTGTTTCATCTACAAATAAAGTGTTTGTTGCCCTTGAAGAATAAATTGCCTATATTGCATTAAAAATGTAAAGCTAGTAATATTCAATATGGAATGGATGGCAAACTGATAGCAGGTTCATAGTTACTAGGTATGTCTGCCAAATAGGACATTCTCAGGATTGCAGCATCTACCCCCTTTAAAAGTAGAACACAGTACAGTATCAGCAATCCATCTACATAGTGTGGGAGTAGAACCCACAGCCTTCTGCATCAAAAGTAAGTATTCTACCTGTTGTGCTACTAACAAAACAAACAGATTTGCCATAAGAAGCACTAAACTTGTCTCCTCCTGAAGAACTATGCAGCACAAGAAATCTGGAAAAAGCCAATTTTTTTTTTTTTTGGCGGGGGGGGGGGGGCAAAGGCCCAAAACCAAGGACACAGTTTAAACATTGCTTGTATAATCTTAGAAAAGCTGCCTGAATAAAATGTTGTGTTACCATGCGTTTCCTGAAAGACAAGAAGACTGAAACTTAAATGGCTATCATCATTTGGTGAATTCATTTCTCACTGATTTGCCAGAAAACCACACATTTTATAAGAGGAACAGACCAAAAGTATTAGCCAAACATTCCAGACATTCTGTAAAACACTAGATAGTTGAGAACTATGGTTAACCTAACTGGGGCATTTTATATAAACACACACACAGACACATCCTTCTTCTCAAGCCAAATGCAAAGATTAACAGAAGTAAATACCATACACACACCCTTCTTCTCAAGGCAAATACAAAGATTAACAGAAGTACAAAAGCAAGTTTGCTGCTGTGTGTCCTCCTTAACAGGTGTTTGATGCCGTGTTTCCTCCTTAATAAAATACCCTGTTGCTAACACACCTCTTCTCTCATTAACAGGCTGCTGCGTTTATAGGCTAGTACTAAGCTAACTGCCCTTGCGAGTCATTTTAAGCCTAGCCAATTATCCCTTGTGAGATTCAAACCCTGCACCTTGTGTTTGTGACTCAAACCCTGCACCTTGTGTTTGTAAGGCAAACACCTTAACCATTAGGCCACCCTCCCTTTCTTTCTCAAGTTGGGCTCTATGTTTCTCAAACGCACAGAGCCCAAGCCAGCAATTGCACTTCTCTCCTTAACAGAATTAAGTACAAAAGCAAGAATACTGTGTTGCTGGCAAGTTTCTCACTCTCACACACACACACACACACACACACACACACACACACACACACACACACACACACACACACACACACACACACACACACACACACACACACACACACACCTCTACTTAACAGATTTCAGTTCAAAAGCAAATGTATTGCTGCCGCGTTTACTCCTTGACAGAATACCATGTTGCTGGCAAGTTTTTCACACACACACAAAGCCCAAGACAGGAGAAAGCAATGCAAAGATGCAAAAGCAAGTTTACTGCTCAACAGAATACAGTGACAGAATTAAGTACAAAACAAAAGTAAGTTTACTGCTGTGCTGCCGTGTTTCCTCCTTAAACAGATTTCAGTTCAAAAGCAGGTTTTCTTTCTTCCTTAACAGAATATCGTATGTTATGCTGGCAAGTTTCACACACACACACACACACACACACACACACACACACACACACACACACACACACACACACACACACACACACACACACTTCTGACTTCTGTTCTCTTCTCTCCTGAACAGATTTCAGTTCAAAAGCAAGTTTACTGCTGTCGCGTTTTCTCCTTGACAGAATACAGTGTTGCTGCTGGCAAGTCTCAAATTCTCACACACACAGAGCCCAATCCAGGAGAAAGCAATGCAAAGATGCAAAAGCAAGCAAGTTTACTGCTCAACAGAATACCGACTGACTGATAGAATCAAGTACAAAACAAAATAAAAGCAAGTTTACTGCTGTGCTGCCGTGTTTCCTCCTTAACAGAATATCGTCCGTTATGCTGGCAAGTTTCTCAAACACACACAGCCCAAACCAAATGCGACTGCACTTTTTAAGTACCAAAGCAAGTTTACTGCTAACATGTTTCCTCCCAGAATACCATGATGCTGGCAAGTTTCTTACACACATACAGAGCCCAAGCCAGGAAAAAGCAATGCAAAGATGCGATTGCGATCGCATTTGCAAACACACTTTGTAATGCAAGTCTCTGCACATTAAGTAAAGCCCCAGTTAATTAAGCACAGTCTTAGCATGCACATAAGAATCAAGGCCCAGTTACAGTCTTTTTTTTTTTTTTTGCCTTACCTGGGGGGAAGAAGCACGTGTTCGTGGATCAGTCTGACTTTGCTGCAACAAGTTAAAGATAATACACGTGGTGAGGAGGACCATCCCCCTCTGCTGCCTGCAGCAAGTTAAATTGAATATAACCAATGGCTCAGCATTCTCTGCTTCACAAAGCTGATGTCAGCGATGATGTCAGGAATAAATTAAAAAAAAAAAACCCTGGGAAATTAAAGGGGCCACTCGGGAATTCGTGGCACCCCAATATTTTGCCCTCAAAACCGGTAATTACCGAGGAATTCGTTACGGTTCAGAGGTATGATTACAACTGCATGCATTACATCCTTGTAATACTTGTGACACTTTACAATGGTATGTATTACACTCTGGTAATAATTGTGACACTTTACAATGGTATGCATTGCATCCTTGTAATAATAATAATACTTGTGACACTTAACAGTGGTATGCATTACATCCTTGTAATACTCCTAACAATTTTGAACAGTATGCATTACACCCTTGTTCATGTAGAATGCAGCCTGGGATGTTGTCAGGTCCCATGGATGCTGTGTTCTTAGCTTTGGAGAGTGTGTTTTTTACCTGTGCAGCTGTGATTACAGGAACTTTACATTCATCCGGTATAGAGATGGGCCCTTTAGGGGGTGAGAGTGGGGTAAAGTTAGCACTGATCCTATCTGCCAGGATGTTGGCCTATCAGTTGGTTCTGTATATTTAGTGCCATTGCGCTGTAACTCAGAGCAAATCTGAGTGTTGCCATTGAGATTCTTGACATAGCTATAGAATGCTTTGTGGTTGTCTTTAGAATCAGTGGCTATTTTGTTTTTGTAACTAGCTTTGGAGGATTTTATGAGGGATCTCAGCTTCTTACTGAGGCTGACCAGGAAGTTCCTCCAATCATGGGATTTTACTCTTTTTTGCAACAGTTTCTTTCTTCTGTTGTAGAGTTTGTTCATGGCAGGGGACCACCAGATTGGCTTCCTTTTTTTGGAGGATAACATCTTGGTTCTGTTAGGGATAGCACGATCCATGCACTTGTGTAAATGCTTATAAAGTGCATTTGTATAGGATTTAGCAGTCATACCTCTATTGTCCATCTGTATGTGTGTTGTGAAGTTTGCCACTTCTGTCTTAAGAAGCGTGAAGTTGGCTTTGGAGAAATTTTTTAAGGTGGTTTCCCCTAATGGGGGGTGGGGGCTGGATGTGGATGTCTAGGCTGATTAGCTTGTGGTCGGATCTGACCAATGACCTCTGGTGTGGAACTCCAGTTGTCCCTTTTGTTAATGACCAGGTCTAGGATATTGCTGCCCCTGGGAGGGGTGTGGATAAGGTGATCCAAGGTGTTGGAATTTATGAATTCCAGAAAACGTTGAGCAAAAGAGTTGGAACATGAGTAGTTTTCCCAGTTAATGGTGGGGTTGTTGAAATTGCCCATTATGAGGGTATTGGGTTGTACCCTAATATTTTCCAGTATATCAAGAAATGAGGAGTGGGAATCCTGGGACATGGTGGGGGATCTGTAGCAAGTTACAATTTGGATTGCGGTCTTGCCCAGAGTTAGTTGCACTTGGATAATCTCGGATGCATTATGCTGAGCAACTAGCCTGGAGATGTGGATATCCTTAATGAATATGGACACGCCTCCACCTTTAGTGTTTCGGTCCAGGTTAGGTGGCCAAAAAGTGTGGTATGAATTATAGCCTGGTAATGCAGGGGTGCTCTCTGGAGTCTTGAACCAGGTCTCTGTTACTGCACAGATGTCAATGTTATCCATTTTAAGGAGTGCCTAGAGTGAGTGCATTTTGAGGTTTAGACTTCTAGCATTGAGTAGCATTACCCTCAGATTTTACTTACTTGTACCTGTTATGGTGGAGAATTTGTCGATTGAAGAGCCATTAAATGAGGTTGCTGCCATTTAAACAAGCACTCCTCCCTCACCACTGCACAAAAGTTGATATTTTTTCTCTGAAGTCACTAATTATTGAGTATGACAACATAAAGTAATCGGATGAGCAAAACCTCACAAATTACATTAATCTGATTAGAAATTGCAAACTATATATATAAAAAAAAACAAAATTAAACATTTTAATTCAGATGCAATGCATGAACTCTTCAGATATTGAAATAACTGTTTTTATTAACTATACAAAATGAGGACATTCAGTACATGTATACTTATGTACATCACTTCAGCTGAATGTATTTTGCACAACAGTTATAAATGTGATTGCTACTTATGTGATGCCTTACGATATCACTGTGCAGGAGCTAGTGCACACTCAGGCATGAATTCCACAAACAAGAATATGAATTGACTGTTTAACAAAATATATTTTAAGATGAATGAGAATGTCAGAGTAACAGTGACAGCAGTCCATGCACTACACAGTATAGCCCACAAATATCACTTCATGCATCAATTATACTATGTGTGTTCTTACAATAAAGGAAACATTAACCAGAGTGTTATGGTCCATACCTCCTAGAAAAAGGGAAAAAGTAACCCTGTAGGACAGACCTGTAAGGTAAGGTGGATTAAATGCCACCTATTAACCTGCACACCCTTATGCCACGCATGAGCCTGCAGAATGAGGTCCTTTACTACTGCTGCCAGCTGATTATCATTAGTCATAGTGAGACTGGAAATGTGAGCTGCAATGATAGCATGGGTTATGTCAACACCAGACCAACATATGACCATGTTATGTAGAATGCAACATGTAGTAAATATCATGCACGCAGTAGCTGAGCAATACTGAAGGGACTCCCCAGACTCATCCAGGCACCTAAAATGGCTCTTCAGGAGGCCAAAGGTGCTCTTGATGACAATACAGCCCCTGCACTGCAAGCCTAGTAAGTATCTATGAACTTTATCATTTAACCATCATGTCTTTACAGTAGTTCAAAAAGCTTTCTTTCTATCTGGCTGTACTGATTTCTGCAGACATGCCCTCAAGATTTGGAGAAGACTTAAATCTCCTATACTCATATTTCATCTGACTCATTATAGGTTCATAGGTAGGTACTAGGCTATCTGCCCAAGGCATTTATAAGCCTAGCCGAAATATGTTGGCTTTTGCCGCCCCCTTAGATTAGTTCCCTATGCCTCTGTCCAGCATTGCCACTAAAGTGATCCCCAGGGTAAACTTCCTGTTTCCCATCCACTCGTCAAGGGTTCTCTTGAAGAGTGTTAGTGAGGAGCACTGCCTAATGTAGATTGAAATCTTGTTCCAGAGCATGGGAAGTCTCTGGGACAGGAATCTATCACTCCAGCAAGTCCTATTTATTGTTGTGGTGAGGTTTACATATCTAGAGCATGTGGCTTGAGGGGATATGGTTTTCTTTAGGTGGAGCATGTCTATAAGTTCTGGGTTGTACATGGCCTTGTATGTCAGGCAGAGATCACCTCTGAGTAGGCGGTATGCAACTGAGTACAGCTGGAGTTTCTTCAGTTGAGCTGCATAGGGCATCTGTTTGAGACCGGTGATCCTCTTGGTGAGGTACTTCTGTGGCCTTTCCAGCTGTTGCAGGTGACTTGTAAGGTACATCCCAAATGGGGCGTTGTACTCTATGATGGGTCTGATGAGTGATGCGTAGAGGGGCACAATGACCTCTTTTGATCTGGATGCAAACCCTTTTGTGATTAGGCAGGCCACATAGAAGGATTTTCTAACCACTTCGGCAATGTGATTATTAAAGGAGAGATTATTTTGTCTTCCTTATTTAGGGGGCTACTACCTATGTGGAAATTTGTGGGTACTTTGTTTTTTCCATAGGGGATGACTATGCACTTTTTGGCATTTAGCTTGAGGCCATGGTTTTGACACCAGGTATCTGTCTTAGTGAGACCCTTTTGGAGGATGTCTGTGTCAGCTGGAGAGTCAATTATAGACCCTAGTTTGCAGTCGTCTGTGAACTTGGTCAGCCATAGTCCTCCTGTGCTTGCCTGTACCTCTGAGAAGTATATGCCGAACAGGAGGAGTCCTAGGACTGAGCCCTGGGGAATGCCACTTGTGACCGGATTAGAGTCAGACCTAGCTCCCGCAACTCTTACCGTGTGGGTTCTGTCCATGAGACAGTTAGCAACCCATCTTGTGATGTAGGGGTTTATGTTCAGGCTGGTGAGCTTGTCTATAATACCAGAATGGGAAATGGTGTTGAAGGCCTTTATGAGGTCTAGGTAGGCTGTGTGGACCACCTTTCCCTCATCTATAGCCTCAGTAACTGTCTCAAAGAAGTCCACCAGGTTTAGTAGGCATGATATGCCCTTAACAAAGCTGAACTGGGTAGGGTCCAGAGTTTGGAGGTTCCCAATGTCTCAGTTAATGAGATCCATGATGATGCGCTCCATAGCCTTGCAGACAAAGTTAGTCAGGCTTATAGGGGGACAGTTCCCGGGGTCTGCTGTGGCTCCACCTTTGTGGAGCGGAATAACTGTTGCTGTGTGCCACTCTATGGGCACATAGCCTGTGGAGAGGCTGAGTTTGAACAGTGTTTAGGTGAGGGGTTAGTTCATCTTTGAGCTCATGTAGGATGCACCCTGGGACACTGTCCGGTCCCATTGATGCTGTGTTTTTGTCTTTGGAGAGGACTGTTTTAACCTGAGTGTCTGTGATTTCAGGGGCAGTACATTCTTCTGGTATGGTTATGGGCCCTTTTGGGGGTGAGAGGGGGTGAAGTTTGCACTGAACATGTCTGCCAGGATGTTGGCGATATTGGTTGGTTCAGTGTATTTTGTGCAATTCTGCACTAAATCAGCAGATCTGGGAATTGCCACTTAGATTCTTGACATAGCTAAAGAATGCCTTGTCATTATCTTTGGAGTCCTTGGCAATTTTTCTTTCGAAGCTAGCCTTGGATTATTTTATGAGGGATCATAGTTTCTTGCTGATACTGATCAAGGATGCCTTCCCCTCTTGGGATTTTACTCTTTTCTGTACTAGTTTCCTCCTTCTATTGTATAGCTTGTTTATGGCAGGGGTCCACCAGACTGGTTTCCTTTTCTTGGGGGGGGGTGAGTCTTGGTTTTGCTTGGGATAGCATGATCCATGCATTCTTGTAGGTGCCTGTAGAGTGCATTAGTAAAGGATTTTGCAGCTTGGGCAGCATTATCCTTTAGCATGGGGGATTTGAAACTTTCCACCTTGGTCTTGAGTAAAGTGAAGTTTGCTTTTGAAAAGTTTTTTACAGTGGTTTATTTGACTGGGGGTGGGGGCAGAATGTGGATATCCTGAGTGATTAGTTTATGGTCAGATCTAACCAGTGAGGGGTTGACTTCCAGTGTGGAACACCGGTTGCCTATGTTGGTGATGACCAGGTCCAATATGTTATCACCTCTGGTGGGGGTGTTGACAAGTTGATCCAGGGCATTTGAGTTTATAAATTCTAGAAAATGTTGGGCAAGGGAGTTAGTACTTGAGCAGTTCTCCCAGTTAATGTTTGGGTAATTGAAATCACCCAATATCAGGGTGTTTGGTAGGACCTTTATGTTTCCCAGTCTTTCCATCAATGCGGAATGGGGGTCCTGGTACATGGTGGGTGATCTGTAGCAAGCTACAATTTGAATTGCAGTTCTGCCCATTGTTAGTTGCACGTGGATGACCTCTGAATCATCGTGCTGTGCCACTAACCTGGAGGTGTGGGTATCCTTGATGAATATGGATATGCCCCCCCCTTTTGTATTTTGGTCTGGGTTTTGTGGCCGAAATGTATGGTATGAGTTGTAGCCTGGTAGTGCTGGGGTGCTCTATGGAGCCTTAAACCAGGTATCTATTACTGCACATATATTGATTTTCTCCATACTGAGGAATGCCTCGAGTGCATGCATTTTGAAATTTAGACTTCTGGCATTGAGTAGCATTACAGTCATTTTTTTGTTACTTGTGCTATTTACAGCGGTGGGTTTGTCTTTTTTCCTTGCCTAAAAAAGGCACTATGGGAGTGGCAAGAGCCTTGGCCAGTATTCGAAAGCCTAAGGGTGACAAGTGCAAGCCATCTCTAGTGAAGCAGCGTGGCTTGTCGAGCATGTGATCCCAGGCTGACAGACACTGGTTCCCATTTGAATGACACCAAAATCTTAGCCAATTGTTGACATTCATAATTTTTTCTTTATACCGTGGTATCTTTCTTGGTGAGGACAGGATGCTACTCAGGGTCAGGGTCATACCGGCCAGGGCTACATGATCAGAGAGCCCTTCCATGTCTCTTTTCATGTAGTCCAGGGAGGTATGGCTCAGGTCATTCACACCAACATGGACAATGGCAATGACAAAGTCGTATTTGTACTTGTTCTGGAGTGACCTGAGTCCTTGTGTTATGTGGTGGATCCTGGCACCCGACAGGCAGCTAACAGTAACCTTCTCCTTGTTCAGCCTAGTAAGTGGGATGTCAGTGTGCCTGACTATAGAGTCACCTATTACTAGTGTGTTGGGTATGTTGTTTTGCCTTAAGGGCTGTGATCGCAAGGCATACTGGTTTTGTGAAGTATGTGTTTCATGGTTTGTGTCGGGGGGTGGAGGTTGCTTGGATGTCTGCTTTGGACATCTCTGTTGCTTTTGCAGATTTTTATTTAGAGCCTCCGAGTATGTTTTTGCGTATTTATGTGTGTTTTTTGCCAGTGCTGGTTTCATAGGTCTATGTGAGACTGGTGGTGTGATGTAAATAATTCCCTTCTCCTCTTGACTGTCTGGTCCACTCTTGGAGTGAGAGAGCTTAGCCTCCAGTTTGGCTGTATAATTGCATCTATTGCCTGTATTAGTGTTTGGTGGTAGGAGTTTACTGCGGTGGTGGTGCTGCAGTAGCATTGTCACCTCACAGTTAGACGTTGCCAGTTCAATCCTCAGTTAGAGTGTCTTCTGTGTGGCGACCTGCGTGAATGGGCGTTCCTTCATTGAAGATTGTGCGTTAGGCCCGGCAAGCCAGCACATAAATCTCTACTGCCAATCATTAGCGGACCGGAGTTCTGCTGTGGCAACCCCTAACCAGGAAAAAGCCGAAGGACACAAACAGTGTTTGGTGGTAGGAGAGGGTTGTCTGTGCACATGAGGCTGTTGTAACATTGCCTCAAAATGCCCAGATTCACCAGTTGGAACTGAGAGTACACCTGAAACTGCCCTTTGGACATGCCTGGATAGGTACAGTGAACTGTTTTACTGATTGGCTAGTAAGGTCGAATAGAGATCCTTGTTCTTCTCTACAGTATAGGTGGGGTCTAGTGCTAAGGTTTATTAGTGCTTGCTCTGAGTTTTGAGCAAGTGCCGGGCTGATAAGTGAATGGTTTGAGTGCTTAAGTTGAAAGTTTGTCCAGTTCCAAGGGAAAATTTGAAGAGTAGACTTTGTGGAGCTGGGAATAGTTATACCCTAGCTAACCGTGCTAATGTGGGTTTTATAGCAAGGAAATGTAAGAGATAGAAATTAGCTTAAAATGGCCAATAAACTACTAATTTCTGAGCTGAAACCACTCCTCCAGGGACAGATAGGCTGCTCAAAGCTCCCCTCTCTCACAGGTGAACAGAGAAACTTCCTTCTATATAAGTAAGGTATGGGCAAACACAGAACCTTGTAACACAGCCCTGAATTCAGCACTAACATGAAAACTGGACTATACTAGCTTAGAAAGGCAGGAAAATAAATATATATATATATATATATATATATATATATATATATATATATATATATATGTGTGTGTGTGTGTGTGTATATATATATATATATTTTTCAGAAACTAAAGCAGATACAATCAAAAAAACACTTTAATACTTTAAATGCACAGAAATGGCTATCGCACTTGAGTGTGTAGCCTACAACAGTTAAACAGGTAATTTAAACACAAAAATGACTTTGTTAAAGTGCAGGCAGTAAAATAAGTACAATATGTAGCTGAAACAAGCTTTTTAAATCTCAGAAACTCTAAAACATTGGTGTTTTAGGCAGAATTAGCTAAAGGCAGCAAGAAAATGCAGAAAAATGATACTTAATCACTCCAAAGTCTCTCTTTTGTCTCTCTGCTGCTGTAGAACTCTGTAAGGCACCAGGCAGGAGCTTATTGCATACAATGCCCCTTTTGGCATTTATTTGTCTAAGCATAGCACTCTGCTTGAGAGAACTGAAGGTACATGACAAGCAAATCATAGCTATCAAGACAGACTGGAAGCCCCATTTTTGTACATAGTAATTTATATACTCCTTCATGGGGACTTATATCTAGCTTTTAAGCCCTGAAAGATCCAACCCTCTGGCTTTCTATCCCTTTGAATAACAAATGGTTTCTCATATATTCAATTAAAGAAACTAAATCTTAGGTTCATAGGTTCATTGGTTCATACTAGGCTATCTGCCCTAGGGCATTTACAAGCCTAGCCAGAGTGTGTTTGGCTTTCGCCACCCATTTTAAATGAATTTTGCTATGCCCTTTTTCGAGGTTAGTATACTGTGCCTCTGTCTAACAGTGACACAGAAGTGATACCCAGAGTAAATCTACGATCTCCCATCCACTCATCAAGATTCCTCTTGAAGAGAGTCAATGAGGGACTCTGCCTAACCTGGACTGGGATTTTATTCCAGAGTGAAGGGAGCCTCTGGGTTATGAATATGTCCCTCCAGCATGTCCTATTTATTTCAGTGCTGAGGTTCAAGTCTCTCGAGCGTGTGACTCGATGGGATTTGGATTTTCTGAGGTGCAGCATGTCCATTAATTCTGGGTTGGACATGGCTTTATACGTCAGGCACAGATCGCCTCTGAGCAGGCGGTATGCCACTGAGTAGAGCTGGAGTTTCTTTAACCGGGCAGCATATGGCATCTGCTTGAGCCCTTTGATCCTCTTAGTGAGGTACTTTTGGGGTCTTTCCAGTTGATGCAGGTGTCTGGTAAGGTACATCCCAAAAGGGGCATTGTACTCAATTATGGGCCTGATGAGGGATGAGTAAAGAGGCACAATGACCTCCCCTGATCTAGATGTGAATCCCTTCATGATTAGTTGGGCTATATAAAATGTTTTTCTAACCACTTTGGCCACGTGGTTGTCGAATGAGAGATTGCTATCAACTTGGGTCCCCAGGTCCCTAATTACTTCTTCTGTACTTAATGGATTACCATCTATGTGGTAATTTGTGGGCACTTTGTTTTTGCCGAAGGGGATGACTATACACTTTTTGCCATTTAGCTTGAGGCCATGGCTCTGGCACCAGTTGTCTGTTTCTATGAGGCCCTTTTGTAGGATGCTTGTGTCGGCTGGAGAGTCGATTATGGCACCCAGTTTGCAGTCATCTGTTATCTTGGTCAGACACAGTCCTTCCGTGTTGGCCTGTACCTCCGAGAAATATATACCGAACAAGAGAGGTCCCAGGACTGAGCCTTGTGGGATGCCACTTGTAACTGGTTTGGAGTCTGATATGGCTCCAGCAATTCTAACCATGTGGGTTCTGTCCTTGAGCCAGTTTGCAACCCATCTAGTGACATAGGGGATTATATTTAAGCTGGTGAGCTTATCTATAATGCCCAAGTGGGGTATTGTATCGAAGGCTTTTGCGAGGTCCAGGTAGGCTGTGTGGACCACCTTCCCCTCGTCAGTGGCCTTGGTGACTGTTTCAAACAAATTGACCAGGTTTGAGAGGCAGGATCTGCCCTTAACAAAGCCAAACTGGGTAGGATCCAGTGTCTGTAGGTCCCCAATATCTTTATTTATGAGGTCCATGATGATCCTTTCCATAGCTTTGCAGACCAAGCTAATCAGGCTTATGCGGCAGTAGTTTCTAGGATCCATTGAGGCACTACCTTTGTGGAGAGGGACCACTGTTGCTGTACACCACTCTTTGGGTACATATCCTGTAGTAAGGTTGAGATTGAACAGTAGTTTTATGTTTGGGTTTAGTTCTTCTTGGAGTTCATGTAGGAAGCAGCCCGGGACACCGTCTGGTCCCATTGATGCTGTGTTTTTTGCTTTGGAGAGGGCGCTCTTACCTGAGCATCTGAGATGTCAGGGGGGCAGCACTCTGCTGGGATAGATATTTGCCATTTTGGTGGGGAAGGGGGGAGAAGTTTGCGCTGAACCTGTCAGCTAGGATGTTGGCAATGTCTGTGGGTTTGGTGTATTTTTTGTTATTTTGGACTAATTCTGAGCATATCTGGGAATTCTCACCAGGCTCCTAACATAACTAAAGAAAGCCTTGTGATTATCCTTTGTGTCCTGTGCAATATTTCTCTCGAAGCTGGCCTTAGACAATTTTATGAGTGCCCGTAGTTTTTTGCTAATACTGATAAGAGATGCCTTCTCTTTTTGGGATTTTGCTCTATCATGTAGTAGCTTCCTCCTTCTATTGTAGTTTGTTTATGGCTGGGGTCCACCAGACAGGATGCCTGCCTTTGGAGGATTGGGTCTTGGTTTTGTTTGGGATTGCATGATCCATGCATTCCTGAAGGTGTTCATAGAATGCGTTTATAAAGGATTCTGCGGTCTGGGCCGTACTTTCCACAGGCGCGGGGACTTTGAAGGATTCCACCTCAGTTTTGAGGAGTGTGAAATTTGCTTTAGAGAAGTTTTTCACTGTGGTTTTCTGGGCAGGGGCTGGGGTCGGGATGTGAATATCTAGTGAGATTAGTTTACGGTCTGATCTTACCAGTGCGGGATACACTTCTGGTCTGGAGCATAGAGTCCCCATGTTGGTGATGATCAGGTCCAGTATGTTTTCCCCTCTTGTGGGAGTGGTAACAAGTTGTTCCATAGCATTTGAGTTTATAAATTCTAGGAACCTTTGGGCTAGGATGTTGGAGCTAGAGTAATGCTCCCAGTCTATGTTTGGGTAGTTGAAGTCACCCAATAAAATGGTGTTTGGAGAGACCTTCATATTTTCCAGTGTTTTCAGGAAGGCCGGGTAGGGTTCCTGGGTTTGGGAGGGTGGTCTGTAGCAGGCTATAAACTGGAAGGCAGTTTTACCACTGTTAGTTTCACATGGATAATCTCTGATGTTTTGTGCTGTACCACCAACCTGGAGGTGTGGGTATCTTTGACAAATATTGATACTCCCCCCTCCTTTTGTGGTTCGGTCCAAGTTTTGGAGCCGAAAAACATGGTATGAGGTTTAACCTGGTAGTGCTGGTGTGCTCTCGGGAACATTGAACCAGGTTTCTGTTACTGCACAGATATTGATGTTCTCCATGCTAAGGAGAGTTTCGAGTGCATGCATCTTGAGGTTTAGACTTCTGGCATTGAGTAGCATTACTCTTAGTTTATTATCCCTTGTGATACCTATGGAGGTGGGTTTGTTTTTTGAGTCTTGCCTAAAAAAGGCACTATGGGGGTGGCAAGAGCCTTTGCCAATATCTAAAAGCCCAGGGGAGACAGGTGCAAGCCGTCCCTAGCAAAGCATCGTGGCTTGTCGAGCATGTCATCCCAGGCTGACAGGCATTGGATCCCCTTTGAATGACACCAATACTTAAGCCAATTGTTGAAATTGATCATCTTGTCTTCATATTGTGGCATCATTCTTGGTGAGGGTAAGATGCTACTCAAGGTCAGGGTCATACTGGCCTGGGCTACATGCTCAGAGAGCTCCTCTATGTCTCTTTTCATGTAGTCCAGGGAGGTATGTCTCAGGTCATTCACACCAGCATGGACAATGACTGAGTCATATTTGTACTTGCCTTGGAGTGACCTGAGTGCTTGTGTTATGTGGCGGATCATAGCGCCTGACAGGCAGCTCACCATGACGTTCTCCTTGTTCAGCCTGGTGAGCAGGACGTCAGTGTGCCTGATGATAGAGTCACCTATTACAAGTCTATCAGGTGTGTTGTTTAGCCTTAAGGGCTGTGACTGTTTGGCACACTGGCTTTGTGAGCTATGTGTTGCACATGTTTTGTTTTGGGGTAGCGGTTGCTTGGGTGTCTGCTTTGGAGGTCTCTGTATCTTAGGAAGATTTTTATTTAGAGCCTCCGAGTATGTTTTTTTGTGTTTATGTGTTTGGTTTGCTGTCTTGGTAGGTCTATGTGAGACTGGAATTGTATAGATAGATAGGCTGCTCTAAGCTCCCCACTGCCACTGGTGAACAAAGAAGCCTCCCTTTATCCAAGAAAGGAAATGGGCAACACAGGAACTTTATAAAAGTCCAGAATACAGCAAAGCCTGTATTTGGACTACTCTGGGTCAGGAAAGACGGGAAACAAGGATAATTTTTTTTTTCTTTTTTGCAACAAACAGCAGGAAAATGCAATAAATATGTAATACAGGCTAGCGTACATGAGTGTGTAGCCTCAACAGGTAAATGCAACAAACAGGGCAAACTTTAAAAGTGCAGGTGCAAAAACAATTTTAAACAGTTTAAAACAGTTCAAGAAGCAGAAATACTTGCAGTTTAGCTAGATCGGACAGTCGCCCAGGTAGTAGCAGCAAAAAAAAAAAAACACTTTTATCTGGTTAGCAGTCGCTCTTTTAGCCTCTCTGCTGATAGCACCACTCTGCAGGACCACAAGGAGCTTGGCTGAGTAGTAACAAGCGCAAAAACCGTGCCAAAGCGGGTTTTATACAGGGGGACTTGAAAGAGCTAGAAATTGGCCCAAAACGGCCAATAGACTACCAGATTCTTGTGCTGGAAACACTCCTCCAGGGATAGATAGGCTGCTCTAAGCTCCCCACTGCCAGTGGTGAACAAAGAAGCCTCCCTTTATCCAAGAAAGGAAATGGGCAACACAGGAACTTTCCAAAAGTCCAGAATACAGCAAAGCCTGTATTTGGACTACTCTAGGTCAGGAAAGACGGGAAACAAGGATAATTTTTTTTTTTCTTTTTTGCAACAAACAGCAGGAAGATGCAATAAATATGTAACACAGGCTAGCGCACTTGAGTGTGTAGCCTCAACAGGTAAATGCAACAAACAGGACAAACTTTAAAAGTGCAGGTGCAAAAACAACTTTAAACAGTTTAAAACAGTTCACGAATGCAGAAATACTTGCAGTTTAGCTAGATCGGACAGTCACCCAGGTAGTAGCAGGAAAAAAACACTTTTATCAGGTTAGCAGTCACTCTTTTAGCCTCTCTGCTGCTAGCACCACTCTGCAGGACCACGAGGAGCTTGGCTGAGTAGTAACAAGCACAAATACCAAGCCAAAGCGGGTTTTATACAGGGGGACTTGAAAGAGCTATAAATTGGCCCAAAACGGCCAATAGACTACCAGATTCTTGTGCTGGGAACACTCCTCCAGGGATAGATAGGCTGCTCTAAGCTCCCCACTGCCACTGGTGAACAAAGAAGCCTCCCTTCATCCAAGAAAGGAAATGGGCAACACAGGAACTTTCCAAAAGTCCAAAATACAGCAAAGCCTGTATTTGGACTACTCTAGTTCAGGAAAGATGGGAAACAAGGATATATATATTTTTTCTTTTTTGCAACAAACAGCAGGAAGATGCAATAAATATGTAACATAGGCTAGCGCACTTGAGTGTGTAGCCTCAACAGGTAAATGCAACAAACAGGACAAACTTTAAAAGTGCAGGTGCAAAAACAACTTTAAACAGTTTAAAACAGTTCAAGAATGCAAAAATACTTGCAGTTTAGCTAGATCGGACAGTCACCCAGGTAGTAGCAGGAAAAAAACACTTTTATCAGGTTAGCAGTCGCTTTTTTAGCCTCTCTGCTTTTAGCACCACTCTGCAGGACTACGAGGAGCTTGGCTGAGTAGTAACAAGCGCAAAAACCGTGCCAAAGTGGGTTTTATACAGGGTGACTTGAAAGAGCTAGAAATTGGCCCAAAACAGCCAATAGACTACCAGATTCTTGTGCTAGGAACACTCCTCCAGGGATAGATAGGCTGCTCTAAGCTCCCCACTGCCACTGGTGAACAAAGAAGCCTCCCTTTATCCAAGAAAGGAAATGGGCAACACAGGAGCTTTCCAAAAGACCAGAATACAGCGAAGCCTGTATTTGGACTACTCTGGGTCAGAAAAGACGGGAAACAAGGATATTTTTTTTTTTTTTTTTTCTTTTTTGCAACAAACAGTAGGAAAATGCAATAAATATGTAACACAGGCTAGCGCACTTGAGTGTGTAAGCCTCAACAGGTAAATGCAACAAACAGGACAAACTTTAAAAGTGCAGGTGCAAAAACAAATTTAAACAGTTTAAAACAGTTCAAGAAGCAGAAATACTTGCAGTTTAGCTAGATCCGAGAGTCGCCCAGGCAGTAGCAGGAAAAAAAACACTTTTATCAGGTTAGCAGTCATTCTTTTGGCCTCTCTGCTGCTAGCACCTCTCTGCAGGACCACAAGGAGCTTGGCTGAGTAGTAATAAGCGCAAAAACTGCGCCAAAGCGGGTTTTATACAGGGGGACTTGAAAGAGCTAGAAACTGGCCCACAACGGCCAATAGACTACCAGATTCTTGTACTAGGAACACTCCTCCAGGGATAGATAGGCTGCTCTAAGCTCCCCACTGCCACTGGTGAACAAAGAAGCCTCCCTTTATCCAAGAAAGGAAATGGGCAACACAGGAGCTTTCCAAAAGTCCAGAATACAGCAAAGCCTGTATTTGGACTACTCCAGGTCAGAAAAGACGGGAAACAAGGATATTTTTTTTGTTTTTCTTTTTTTTTTCTTTTTTGCAACAAACAGTAGGAAAATGCAATAAATATGTAACACAGGCTAGCGCACTTGAGTGTGTAGCCTCAACAGGTAAATGCAACAAACAGGACAAACTTTAAAAGTGCAGGTGCAAAAACAAATGTAAACAGTTTAAAACAGTTAAAGAAGCAGAAATACTTGTAGTTTAGCTAGATCCGACAGTCGCCCAGGTAGTAGCAGGAAAAAAAACACTTTTATCAGGTTAGCAGTCATTCATTTGGCCTCTCTGCTGCTAGCACCACTCTGCAGGACCACAAGGAGCTTGGCTGAGTAGTAATAAGCGCAAAAACCGCGCCAAAGCGGGTTTTATACAGGGGGACTTGAAAGAGCTAGAAACTGGCCCAAAACGGCCAATAGACTACCAGATTCTTGTGCTGGGAACACTCCTCCAGGGATAGATAGGCTGCTCTAAGCTCCCCACTGCCACTGGTGAACAAAGAAGCCCCCCTTTATCCAAGAAAGGAAATGGGCAACACAGGAACTTTCCAAAAGTCCAGAATACAGCAATGCCTGTATTTGGACTACTCTAGGTCAGGAAAGGCGGGAAACAAGAATCATTTTTTTTGTTTTTCTTTCTTTTTTGCAACAAACAGCAGGAAAATGCAATAAATATGTAACACAGACTACCACACATAAGTGTGTAGCCTCATCAGGTAAATGCAACAAACAGGACAAACTTTAAATTTCAAGCGCAAAAGCTGGCTTTAAAGCAGGGGGTTAGAAGAGATAGGAAATGGCCCAAAATGGCCAATAAGCTACAGGTCACTGGGCTGGAACCACTCCTCAAAGGACAGATAGGCTGCTCAGAGCTCCCCACTCTCACTGGTGAACAAAGAAGCTTCCCCTATCCAAATAAGGATATGGGCAACACAGGAACTATGACACAGCCCAGAGATCAGCAATACCTGAAGACTGGACTATTGTAGTTCAGTAAAGGCGGGAAACAAGGATTTTTTTTATTTTTTTTTTTACAGAGTAGCAGAAATTATGTACAGAAACACAGTAAATGCTTTAATTCAGCTAGCACACTTGAGTGTGTAGCCTACCAGTTAAACTAAGCAAAAACAACTTTAAAAGTGCAAAAAAACTCAGAAATACAGGCAGGAATGCAATAAAACAACTTTGCAGAGCTTATTTAGTTAAAGAAATAGAGAAGTCTATATATACAGAAAAGCAACTAAAACACACAAACACTTCAGATGCAGTGCAACCTAGAGCACTTCAGTTGTAGCAATATTAAGGCAATTACAGTTATAATAAATGCTCTGAAATATACTCTATATATTTTTTTTTCTTTTTTCCCTTTTTTTTGAAAGGGAAAAAGGAGAAACAGAAGGCCTTATCAAATGTTCTCTCTGTATTAGGTAGAATGAGCTAATGACACTAGACTGGGAGGAGTGTCACAGATCCGATTTACAGTAGGGGCGGGCAACTGCAAAGCCACCAAGTATAAGAGCAAGACACCAACTGGGAGGGAGGGGACAGAAAGTAAGCACTACAGAAAACAAATGAAAGTTTTTAAACAGATAAAGATTTGTAAAGATACAGAATGCTTTTAACTGCAGACAAATCAGTTACTTGTGCAGATTTCTTAATAGCAATAAAATACACTCGAAGACTAAAAAGCAGACAATAACAGTGCTACATATTAATTGTTAGAAACAATAATCTGTATAAATAATCGAAAAAAAAGCAGGATACTTATATATCTCAGCTAACTGTTGCGGTTAACAACTCTCATCCACTCTGCTCAGTGTGTATTGACAGAAACCCTATCAAAGTTAGGGCTTAAAAACCAGAACAACTTTTTTTTTACAAGAACACAAAAGAACCAGCCCCCACTCAGCAGACAATTAACACAATCTAGCCAAGTTAAAGAAAGGCTTGACCTAAAAACAATAGCCTACAGACAGTAAGCACTACAGAAAACAAATGGAAGTTTTTAAACATATAAAGATTTGTAAAGATACAGAATGCTTTTAACTGCAGACAAATCAGTTACTTGTGCAGATTTGTTATCAGCAATAAAATACACTCGAAGACTAAAAAGCAGACAATAAAAGTGCTATATATTAATTGTTAGAAACTATAATCTGTATAAATAATCGAAAAAAAGCAGGATACTTATATATCTCAGCTAACTTGCGGTCAACAACTCTCATCCACTCTGCTCAGTGTGTATACACAGAAACCCTATCAAAGTTAGGGCTTAAATACCAGAAGAAAAACTTTTTTTTTTTCACAAGAACACAAAAGAACCAGCCCCCACTCAGCAGACAATTAACACAATCTAGCCAAGTTAAAGAAAGGCTTGACCTAAAAACAATAGCCTACAGACAGTAAGCACTGCAGAAAACAAATGAAAGTTTTTAAACAGATAAAGATTTGTAAAGATACAGAATGCTTTTAACTGCAGACAAATCAGTTACTTGTGCAGATTTGTTAATAGCAATAAAATACACTCGAACACGAAAAAGCAGACAATAAAAGTGCTATATATTAATTGTTAGAAACAATAATCTGTATAAATAATCGAAAAAAAAGCAGGATACTTATATATCTCAGCTAACTGTTGCGGTCAACAACTCTCATCTACTCTGCTCAGTGTGTATTGACAGAAACCCTATCAAAGTTAGGGCTTAAATACCAAAACAACTTTTTTTTTTTACAAGAACACAAAAGAACCAGCCCCCACTCAGCAGACAATTAACACAATCTAGCCAAGTTAAAGAAAGCCTTGACCTAAAAACAATAGCCTACAGACAGTAAGCACTACAGAAAACAAATGGAAGTTTTTAAACACATAAAGATTTGTAAAGATACAGAATGCTTTTAACTGCAGACAAATCAGTTACTTGTGCAAATTTGTTAATAGCAATAAAATACACTCAAAGACTAAAAAGCAGACAATAAAAGTGCTATATATTAATTGTTAGAAACTATAATCTGTATAAATAATCAAAAAAAAGCAGGATACTTATATATCTCAGCTAACTTGCGGTCAACAACTCTCATCCACTCTGCTCAGTGTGTATAGACAGAAACCCTATCAAAGTTAGGGCTTAAATACCAGAAGAACAACTTTTTTTTTCACAAGAACACAAAAGAACCAGCCCCCACTCAGCAGACAATTAACACAATCTAGCCAAGTTAAAGAAAGGCTTGACCTAAAAACAATAGCCTACAGACAGTAAGCACTACAGAAAACAAATGAAAGTTTTTAAACACATAAAGATTTGTAAAGATACAGAACGCTTTTAACTGCAGACAAATCAGTTACTTGTGCAGATTTGTTAATAGCAATAAAATACACTCGAAGACTAAAAAGCAGACAATAAAAGTGCTATATATTAATTGTTAGAAACAATAATCTGTATAAATAATCGAAAAAAAAGCAGGATATTTATATATCTCAGCTAACTGTTGCGGTCAACAACTCTCATCCACTCTGCTCAGTGTGTATAGACGGAAACCCTATCAAAGTTAGGGCTTATATACCAGAAGAACAACTTTTTTTTTTTTTTTACAAGAACACAAAAGAACCAGCCCCCACTCAGCAGACAATTAACACAATCTAGTCAAGTTAAAGAAAGGCTTCACCTAAAAACAATAGCCTACAGACAGTAAGCACTACAGAAAACAAATGAAAGTTTTTAAACAGATAAAGATTTGTAAAGATACAGAATGCTTTTAACTGCAGACAAATCAGTTACTTGTGCAGATTTGTTAATAGCAGTAAAATACACTCGAAGACTAAAAAGTAGACAATAAAAGTGCTATATATTAATTGTTAGAAACAATAATCTCTATAAATAATCGAAAAAAAAGCAGGATACTTATATATCTCAGCTAACTGTTGCGGTCAACAACTCTCATCCACTCTGCTCAGTGTTCTTCAACAGAGAAGACATAGCAGGATCAGTTCTTATCCCACTGTAACACCCACATCTGGCACAAGAGTCCACTACATATCAATCAGAGTAGCCCACTTGTCACCTTCAGCATAAGCTTAGATAACTAGATGGACGCCTACCAATTCCCAACACCTCAGGTGTATCTTCTATTGCTCTGCTTGAAGTGAGAGGCAACTTTTCCATATCAGTTAGGCTAGTAATGATCTGCAGACTGGCTTGGTCACCTCAGCTTATCTGAGCATGAGAATAGCTGGCCCTTAATATGGAGTCATTTCTTCAGAGCACACTAATGTAGTCATACGGCTGAGGGTCATTCCAGTAGGAGGCCATACAAGAAGCACACACAAGGTGATAAAGCTGAAAAACCCATTCAGGGGGTAAACTGCCTTTGCGATCCCATTCAGGAAATTATGCTATTTTATCATCAATTTAAATATGTGGATTACCCCACAAATTAACTGCTGAACCACCATCCATTTTTTTCATTGTATCATCTATTATAGGTGTCTTAGACCATTAAAGGTCTGGGTTCTAGTGAACTACTTCTGAATATGCTTGGGAAGGGGTTTTATGAATCAGTTTAAGCTCCAAGGGGTTTATTCAGCAAAAGTCACCCAAAGAAGATCTGATGTAAAGACATTAAGCAAACAAGATAATTGGAAATCCTAAGTATATTTCTTACAGCAGGTGATGCCAGGGCCTGAGTTAACTAAGGGTGCATATATCATTTCTTTGGGGACACGTTGGCATCATACCTCTCAACTTCTTAGAGGAACACCATAAATTATGTGGGGCAACGACCCAAATATAGAGACAATTTTTAAATATTGCTCTTACAAACTTAGAAAGTTGATTGCATACCAGGTTTGGGATTAGAATGGATTTTTAAGAGTATGATGTCCGAAACTCAAATGTCTGACATTATTTTCTGACTTTAATTTTCAATGACTTGCTAATTCTTTGCCAGGGAACCACAATTTTATGAAAAATGAACCAAAAAAATTAGGCAAAAATCCAGACATTCTGCAAACATCTATACAGCGAGGTATGGTTGGAGTCATCCATCTCAGATAAAGTGATCTAGTAACAGTGTTATCTTCTCAATATGGAGACCTGCTTTGGTATAGATATATGGTGAAAAACATGAAATAGCAGAGAAACCGCAAACATTTTCACTGCTGAAATTCTGCCCATTAGAGCAATTTTAATTTATACCGCGTGTGAACCAGATGGAACACTTTAGCCTATATGGGCTGAAAATTGTTTTTTGCCACTTGAAGTGGGTCTGGGTGAAAATAAATCATCAGGTATTTAAGATGTTGTTTTTTTTTTTGCATATTCACATGTAGACTTGAAACAGCAGTGGATTCCTGCAGATTCTCATGCATTTAGGGATACTTCTCAATAATCTGCAAAAAGAAGAATGTATGCCTCTTCTCTATCAACTTCCATCCAGACATTTATGAATCTTCTTTGAAAAGAACACTTTCCCCAACAAGAAGAATGATAGGGAAGGTTAGCAGCCCTGCCTGCTACCTTTTTCCATTGGAAAAGGCTGAGAAAAATTACCATTAGTTATTACTCTGGCCAAGGGTTGGTGGTACAGAGCTTGTATGGCCCTGAAGAACTCAAGGGGGAATGCCATGCTCACAAGAACTTACCATAAATGCTGACATTTTATGGACTCAAAGGTTTTAGTAAAATCCACCATAACAGCTATGCCTGGTTCAGGAACATGACATAGTATTAGCATTAAAACCTGCAGAGATCAGAGGTTGTACGCACTACCTCTGCCTTTAATGAACCTACACTGTGATGCTGATATAAGAGATGGGAGCCATGGCTGCTGCCTTTTTGACAGATGCTTTGCATATAATTTAACATCAACATTTACCAACAAGATAAGATGGTAGATGGTCATATCTTCTAACAATTTAACAGGCTTTAAAAGATCATTTATAAGTGAAGTACGCATGGAGCTATTCATTCAGTTTTCCTATTGAAAGGCCTGATACAGGGTTCCTAAACCAATTAGTCTACCAGTTTTTTTATAAAGTTCACTGTTGATACTCTGTGGCCCTAATGACTTAGCTAATGGAAGTTCTTTCTTCACCTTGTGTACTTCTTGGTTCAATGGTGCTGAAGGTGCCACCTGTCCCTCAATCGGTAGCTAAGGAATATTAAGACACTCTCAGCACTTTTTGATCTCCACCTGTAAATTTAGATTGAATCTACCTTTGCTATAAAGTTTCACATAGAATTGTCAAAATTAATTATTTATATATTCAGTTGATATTACCATGCTCTAACCGTTTAGGGAAGCAACCCCTAGTAACATGTCAGCAGCGCTGCTCTGCTTAATCCCATAGGACAGCAATTCCGCAGGCTTATTCTCTTCATCCCAGTTGTAGAATGCTGCACATTCTAAATACAGTTATCCACAATTCTTTAGCATTAAATTCAAAGCTCTTTGCTTGGCCTTATAAGCCTGAATCAATCCTTTCTCTCTAAACTTATAAACTTTATATCCTTGCCATAATACTTGAACTTCTGTTTCAAGAAGTCTTGACTTTCCTATCCCATTTGTGAAGTGTCTGTGCTTTAGCCCATTTAAAATGTGCTTTAAATTCCAGCTTGACAAAATCCCACCAAACCAAATGATCATAATGCTTGGATGGTCTGGGCTGTATTTCAGAAAATCCTGCATATTACCCCTAATATGACTTAATATGACCTAGTAGGTCTTTTTTTTTTTTAAGATTAAATTATCTAATTTCCAGGGTCTACAGCACTTTTGGCTTGTTGGATATCTATGTCTAGGATAACTGCCTCATCAACTAAATCCATCTTGTCTCACACATTTCTCAAAATGTTTTGGGATTTAAAATGGCATTCTGATGTGGGGTTATTCCATCCATCACTTAGTTGAAGTCAAGAGTTCACAATTTGCCATAGATTATATTCACCAAAGAATTGGGTGAAAAAATCATGTCTGTCCTTATTTGGCCCAGAAATCAACCCTAAAGTCAACTCCTCTTGTGGTATGCCAAATCTTAACATGATCAATTGACCCTCTTTATCGCCGTTCTTTTCTAATAAGGTCCAGTCTAGTGTAGATTTCACCCCTAATAATACCCCTTGCTTAGAAGCAGATGTCCTTTACGAAAGGATTCTAAAACTCATGCATGACATTTTACAGCTTTACATTCTTGGCAAAAGATAATGACAACTCTGAGTTTAGCCAAAGTGAATGAGTTCTATGCTTGCAAGTTGAAGATAAACCATGAACATTAACGGAACCACATTTAATCATTATAAGTCCAATAACCTCTGTACAATGAGCTTAGTTCTCCCTACAAAGTTTGTAGGCTTAACAGTCAAAGTACTAAATCACCCCATGGAGTTAAGAGGTAGAGGTGTCCTGGAGGCTACCTTAGAATGGTCCTCTACCCTTATGAGGCAAATGACTAAATCCAGAACAAAGAGCATAACAGAGGAGGTGTAATATCTCCACAGCTCCTCATCTTTGGATTTTCCCTGATTTCCCACTCTTAACACTTCCCTTCTTTTTTCACATTTTTTTCAGTTCCTTGTCTCTCCTTTGACCTGGAAGGCAGCTTTTAGTTTGATGCAAGTTCTTTGTTTGCAGAAAAAAGTTCCTGGTCTGCAATATTTTCAGTGACATCCTCCACCTGTAAGAAGCAGAAATGATTGGTAGATTGGTTGCTCATGAACAACTTCTTATCAGAGGTTTTTTTTGGAAAGTAGAGAGCTTCACGCTTCCCCTGATTGAGCTGCACCATTGGAGGCAAGATCACTTGCACCAGCTGGCAGGGGGTCTGAGGACATGGCAGCATACATTCCCTGCCCTGTCATATGCTTGGTTCATTCCAAACAGTCTGAAATAATTGCTGGCAAGTGAGATGCACTAGCATTTACAAGAACTAGATTCAGTAATTTCCTTTGTAAAAAAATGAAGGGGCTGGTTTGGATTCTTAAAGGAAATCTCTTGATTTCCCCATTTAATACTTAATATAGTAGGTAATCTCAGTCTGGATGACAAATTATTTTTAAAGCACAGAATTCATACCACTTTAAATTTGCTGCTGTTGTCTCTGGGTAAAAGTCTTGGAATAAGTGCCCTCAGCAAGCGCTGACTTCAGAATATTTCCCTTACCTGACTGCTCTGAGAATACAGGGTTTATCTTGCTCATCAAGCCAAAGGATAACTTGCCTTGGAGGGCTGCCAGTTTTGAATTGAGGTTGTAGAAAATGTGTGCTCACTCTATTTGTAATATGAAGACGTCAATGAGATTTAAAGCTTCTGGTAGAGCTTGCTACATGAATTGTAAGATATTTCCTTTTTCAATGCCTTCCTATAATCCCAAAAGCTGCAAATTGTTTCTAGGGATGAGACGTCCATGCTGACACAGGGACAGCTAATTTCACCAGTTTACACTTATGTGTGTCTACCACTGAGGAATATTGGTGGAGTCTGTCAGCTTGCAGATTGACCACTGATTCTATGTAGGCCAGTATGGAAATGCAAGTAACTATGGCCACCTTCAGTGCAGCATTTTCTGATTTAATGATGACATTGTCCTCCAGCATCTTTGCCACTAAATGTTTTAAGCAGTCCAGCTTGGTAGCAACATCTCCTTGTATCTGGAAGCGTGTCTCAGGATCCATAGTGAGTAAAAAATACCTCTTCCAGTTTTTGTTATATGATTCTTACAGTTGAAATATCAAAATAAAGGGCCAATAGCCCTATCAAAGTGTTAAGGGATCATTTAGTTTCTGAAACAACACTGAGTCTCTAATAAAATGTTGTTCATGCCCCCCACCCCAAGCTGTATTTCTCTGATCGATTTTCTTAATTTGCTGTGTGGGTTATACAGATCCCACACATCCTCCATTATAAATAGCATTTATCTTGGCTAGTCTAGTTAACTTATTTGGAGTGGACATCACCTATGTCATAGCTATTGAGTTACTTTGATAGGAAGCATATTCAGCATGTGGTGAGTTGGGTTTGGCAGAACACGGTGCTTTGTTAGAGTGCTGTGTTTCTTAGCTGAATAGTGTTAAAGTTGCACCTTGATGTTTTTAGGACAGGTATAAGGATCAGTAGGGAGATTTATAATGAATTTTTGAGCTTTTGGACTGCACCGACATGAGAGAGAGGTTGTTAGCCTTTCAAATTTCTCCAAATATTTTAGATTTCTAATACAGTAAAAGGAATAGACCTCATGCCAGAGTCGGGGCATGATTCAAGACATTAGTATTGCTTTAATAAGTGATGTTTGTCAAGAGTTTTCTTCCCAGCGCCCACGATATACCAGGAATGGCATCCCACTGTGGTTCACATGTATTAAACATATTTAAGTATGACTGAACATTCCTTTTTAGTAAGCCCATTTTCCTTCTACTACTGGAAGAGTCTGCTTTTCATTATTTCCCATTGCAAATCCTGGTATTCTGTGACTTTTTTTGTCTCTCAGACAGTACTTAAAATACCATAACGACTGGATGTAGCTATTTCGGTGATTAATCAAACTTTTGTCTTTTTTTCTATTCTCTTCTATACCTGTTTTCCTTACTTCTACTTTCTTAGTTGTTAATATTTGAAGATCTTCCATTATCAGATCTAATTCATTTTCAGTAATGATTTGTGGTTTATGTTCCAGTGTTTCTCACCTAGGAATATAATGTGATGTTTGCACAATCCTAGTGCAATAGTCTTGACACACTGTTGTGTGTTTCATTGTACAGACGCGCTCGAGACATGCAATTGTTCCCAGTTCTTATTTGCAGAAACCTGCATTTGTCTGTACCTCCCAATTTTTCTCTTTACTTTGTAAACCAATGTGTATGTAGCTCACTTTTTGAGCCACCATTATTACCCTTTTATATTTTGTTTTAAACTCAGCTCTCCTTAATCACTCATGCATCAAATCACGATCAACGTGTGGATGTTCCAGGAGTTCTGTATATTTGCCACTATAATTCTTGCCTTTCAAATTTTTTTGCATTTTTCTAGTCCTGTTCTGCAGATTCTTTCAGTTTTTAGCACTTGTCTGATCTTCAGCTACAAACATCTTTTAACTCAAAGGGATGAAGTGTAGCAAAAAGGGAAAAAGGCCCCCCCATAACTGACAACCAATCCTCCTTTATAGTCTTGTATAACCTAGCCAAAAAGTCTAACAGAAGACACAAAATAAATCTGCAAAAAAAAGAAAGAAATTACTCTGTTACATTCCTCCATACAGTTTTGGAAAGAGGTTAATCTACTTACAAAAAGAAAACCTTCTGATAATACCCTGTATACAAACACCATTCAATGAGCTACAGCAAAACTTTCTCCAGAAAAATGTCTTAAAGAATTTGGCAATCTCCCCTTAATAAACTCCACACCTCCCATAGATCACATATTGCCCAACCTACCAACATTCACCCCCCCTCTTCCACTTCAAATGCATATGTCCCAAATATGTCTCTATTCTAATTGAGAATATTTCCGGTGGCACTCCTCCTGAATCTGACAATATAAACCACTGTTTCATATATCACTGCAGAGATTATCTATGTTTTCCTCTCACCCACATAGATAATCTATGTCTCACACAAAACATCATGTCACATATTTGGAAAGCTGCTCTAATTAAACCCCTCCAAAAACAAACCAACCAACATGATACCTCTCATTTCTGTCCAATATCAAGCCTCACAATTCTGGGCAAACATCTTGAAAAGATAATCTACACCCACCACTCCCTCAATATCCAGTGGTACCATCATATCCCCTCCAAAAAACATGCACTCTGGCCTAAACAAAGTACTATGAGAGTCCTTTGTTCCCTAAGTGATGACATCCTGCTAAACTCTGATAGTGGCTACCTTACAGGGCCCTATTTTTAGACCTGACAAAGGCATTTTATCTCCTTCACCACTATCACACTGAACCGACTGATATTGCTAACATTCTGGCAGACAGGTTTAGTGCAAACTTCAGCCAAAAAGTCTATCAGAAGACACAAAATAAATCTGCAAAAAAAGAAAGAAATTACACTGTTACATTCCTCCAAACAGTTTTGGAAAGAGGTTAATCTACTTACAAAAAAAAAACCTCCTGATAATACCCTGTTTACAAACACCATTCAATGAGCTACAGCAAAACTTTCTCCAGAAGAATGTCTTAAAGAATGTGGCAATCTCCCCTTAATAAACTCCACACCTCCCATAGATCACATATTGCCCAACCTACCACCATTCACCCCCCTCTTCCACTTCAAATGCATATGTCCCAAATATGTCTCTATTCTAATTGACAATATGTCCAGTGGCACTCCTCCTGAATCTGACAATATTAACCACTGTTTCATATATCACTGCAGAGATTATCTATGTTTTCCTCTCACCCACATAGATAATCTATGTCTCACACAAAACATCATGCCACAGATTTGGAAAGCTGCTCTAATTAAACCCCTCCCAAAACAAACCAACCGACACGATACCTCTCATTTCTGTCCAATATCAATCCTCACAATTCTGGGCAAACATCTTGAAAAGATAATCTACACCCACCACTCCCTCAATATCCAGTGGTACCATCATATCCCCTCCAAAAAAACATGCACTCTGGCCTAAACAAATTACTATGAGAGTCCTTTGTTCCCTAAGTGATGACATCCTGCTAAACTCTGATAGTGGCTACCTTACAGGGCCCTATTTTTAGACCTGACAAAGGCATTTTATCTCCTTCACCACTATCACACTGAACCGACTGATATTGCTAACATTCTGGCAGACAGGTTTAGTGCAAACTTCAGCCAAAAAGTCTATCAGAAGACACAAAATAAATCTGCAAAAAAAGAAAGAAATTACTCTGTTACATTCCTCCAAACAGTTTTGGAAAGAGGTTAATCTACTTACAAAAAGAAAACCTCCTGATAATACCCTGTTTACAAACACAATTCAATGAGCTACAGCAAAACTTTCTCCAGAAGAATGTCTTAAAGAATTTGGCAATCTCCCCTTAATAAACTCCACACCTCCCATACATCACATATTGCCCAGCCTACCACCATTCACCCCCCTCTTCCACTTCAAATGCATATGTCCCAAATATGTCTCTATTCTAATTGACAATATGTCCAGTGGCACTCCTCCTGAATCTGACAATATTAACCACTGTTTCATATATCACTGCAGAGATTATCTATGTTTTCCTCTCACCCACATAGATAATCTATGTCTCACACAAAACATCATGCCACAGATTTGGAAAGCTGCTCTAATTAAACCCCTCCCAAAACAAACCAACCAACACGATACCTCTCATTTCTGTCCAATATCAATCCTCACAATTCTGGGCAAACATCTTGAAAAGATAATCTACACCCACCACTCCCTCAATATCCAGTGGTACCATCTTATCCCCTCCAAAAAAACATGTACTCTGGCCTAAACAAAGTACTATGAGAGTCCTTTGTTCCCTAAGTGATGACATCCTGCTAAACTCTGATAGTGGCTACCTTACAGGGCCCTATTTTTAAACCTGACAAAGGCATCTTATCTCCTTCACCACTATCACACTGAACCGACTGATATTGCTAACATTCTGGCAGACAGGTTTAGTGCAAACTTCACCCCCCCACTCACCCTCTAAAGAGCCCATAACCATACGAGAAGAATGTAGAGCCCCAGCAATCACTGACACACAGGTTAAAACAGCCCTATTCAAAGCCAAAAACTCAGCTTCAATGGGACCGGACGGTGTCCCAGGCTGTGTCTTATATGAGCTCCAAAATGAACTAACCCCTCAACTAAACACATTGTTCAAACTCAGCCTCTCTACAGGCTACATACCCATAGAGTGGCACACAGCAACAGTTTTCCTGCTCCACAAAGGTGGAGCCAAAACGGACCCCACAAACTATCGCCCTATAAGCCTGACTAGCCTGGTCTGCAAGGCTATGGAGTACATCATCATGGAACTCATTAAGAAGACATTGGGAACCTCCAAACATTGGACCCTACCCAGTTTGGCTTTGTTAAGGGCAGATCATGCTTCCTAAACCTGGTGGACATCTTTGAGACAGTTATCAAGGCTTTAGACAAGGGAAAGGAGGTCGACACAGCCTAGCTAGACCTCTCAAAGGCTTTCAACACAATTCACCATTCTGGTATTATGGACAAGCTCACCAGCCTGAACATAAACCCCTATATCATGAGATGTGTTGCCAGTTGGCTCATGGATAGAACCCACATGGTGAGAGTTGGAAGCTCTAGGTCCGACTCTAAACCGGTTACTAGTGGCATCCCCCAGGGCTCAGTCCTGGGACCCCTCCTGTTTGGTATATACATCTCAGAGGTACAGGCAAGCACAGGAGGACTATGGCTGACCAAGTTCACAGACGACTGCAAACTGGGGGCAAAAATTGACTCTCCGGCTGATACAGACATCCTCCAGAAGGGTCTCACTGAGACGGATACCTGGTGTCAAAATCATGGCAACAAGCTAAATGCCAAAAAGTGCATAGTCATCTCCTTTTGAAAAAACAAACCTCTGAGGAGTCTGTTCGAGACTGAGTAGAGGGACAGGGCTTTTAGCCTATCTGTGCAGGGTAGATGTTTAAGGCCTTGGATTCTCCTAAGGAGGAATCTATGTGGCCTGTCCGTCTGCTGTATGTGCTTTGTGAGGTACATGCTGAAAAGGGCATTGAATTCAATAATCAGTCTTATAAGGGAAGAATACAGGGATGTTATGACAACCTTGTCCTGGATAATATACCCTTACTATTGAGGTGGGCCATGTAGAAAGCTTTTCATACAATGGAGACAATATGGTGATCAAAAGTCAGTTTGCTGTCAACCTTGGTTCCCAAGTCCCTCATGACTTATTGCATGCTTAGTGCATTGTTATCAATGTGATAATTTGTGGGGACGTCATTCTCCCCAAAAAGGATGATGATGCTTTTTTGGCATTGATTTGAAGCCATGTTTCTGTCACCAGTCATTTGTTTATGTGAGACCCTCTTGGAGGATGTCCAAATCACTACGGGAATTGATGATAACACCCAGCTTGCAGTCATCTGCAAACTTGGTCAGCCATAGCCCACTAGATTTGGCCTGCACTTCTGAGAAGTATATCCCAAACAGCAGAGGCCCCAAGACCAATCCCTGGGGTGCACCGCTTGTTATTGGTCAACTACTTGAGGTGGCTTCTCCTATTTTAACTAGGTGGGTTCTATCAGTGAGCTAATTTGCTACCCATCTGGTAACATATGGATCGTTGCCTAGTTGAGAGAGCTTATCTATTACACCTGTGTGCGGAATAGTATCAAAGGCCTTGGTCAGATCAAGGTAGGCAGTGTACACCATCTACTCCTCACCTATGGCCTTGATGACTGTCTCAAAGAAGCCGACCAAATTTAACAGGCATGACCACCCTTTGACAAAACCAAACTGTGTGGGATCAAGTGTCTGGAGGTTGCCAATGTCCTTGTTAATGAGGTCCATGATAATCCGCTCAATGCCTTGCAAATCAGGCTAGTTAGCCTGATGGGTCTATAATTTCCTGGATTAGTGGATGCTCCACCTTTGTGCAAAGGGATGACAGTAGCTCTCCTCCACTCAGCTGGGACAAAGTCCGTACTCAGACTTTGATTGACTAGGGTGCCTAATGGTGCTGCAAGTTCCTGCCTGAGTTCATATAGGATGCAGCCTGGGATGTTATCAGATCCCATGGAGGCTGTATTTTTTGCTTTTGAGAGGGCAGTGATGACTTGCTCCCTAGAGATAACGGGAATGGGGCAGGTACTGGGGATATCCTATTTTACTGATGGGGGGGGGGGCAGAGGAGTGAAGTTTTCACTGAACATGTCTGCCAGCAGGTTGGCTATATCTACAGGGTTTGGGTATATGATGTCCTTGACCACCAGTTCTGAGCAGATCTGGGTGCTTCCCTTGAAATTGAAGACATATGTGAAGAAGGCCTTATGACTGTCTTTAGTAGAGGTGGCCAGTTTGGACTCAAAGTTTGCTTTGGAGGATTTCACTAGTGCCCTTATTTGCTTGTTCAGGCTAAGGAGAGATTGCTTATAATTAGACACCTGTTCCTTCTTGGTCCTGGACAGCATTTTGTTCCTTTTATTATATAATTTAATTATTGCAGATGTCTACCAGACAGGTTTAGTCTTGTTTGAGAAGGATGATTTCATCCCGTCTAGTATTCCTGAGTCCATGCAGCTATATATATTCTCATATAGTACTTTGGTGTAAGTTCGGACATGTATGGTAATTTCTGTGTAGAGAGAGGGGGCTGTGAAGCTGTTTATAACTTCCCTCAGGAGGCTGTAATCAGCTTTGGAGAAATTTTTTTGTGTGACCCTAGCTGGGGGGGGGGGGGGGGTTGGGGAAGATGGTGACTTCAAAAGTGACTGCTTTGTGGTTGGATCTTACCAGGGATGGTGACACTGTAGGGATGCTGCAGTGGCTACTCATGTTGGTTAATAACAAGTCCAAGATATTTTCACCTCTTGTGGGGGGTGTCAACCAACTGGTCCAAGGCATTTGCCTTAAGAAATCTCTGGGCATTTGTGTTTTGGCATGAGTATTTCTTCCAGTCTATGGTTGGATAGTCAAATTCACCCAGGATCAGGGTAAAGGGATGAATCTTGATAGATTTGAAGAGGTCCAGATAGGTGGAGTGGGCATCATGAGTCAGAGTTGGAGGCCTGTAGCTAGCTATGATTTGAATAGGGGGTTTTGTCAGTTGTTAACTGCACCTGTATTATTTCCTATGCATCATGCTGTTTGATCAGCCTGAATAAACTTTTTAGTGCATGGATTCAACATCTTTGAGGTAATCTATGTTTGTTGTTTTTAGTTTTCATTTGAGATTTTAATGATTAGAATGGTGTAGAATGCTTCAGGTTGGGAAGAACCACGATAGTAGGGGAAATTCAATAAAGCCTACACAATTTTTTTTTCATTTAGACATTGCACCGCGATGCTTACACTGATGCAAACATATTGATATTCAGTAAGCACTGCTGAGCAGCTTGCGCACACACACACACACACACACACACACACACACACACACACACACACACACACACACACACACACACACAAACAGGGAAAATTCTGTGGCATACAAATCGCCTCTTAAGCAGGTGAATCTCATGCAAATGAGGTAGGCAGAAAGGCATCTGTTCAGACCCTCGTGTCAGTGTCCATCATGTACGTGGAAAAATTCCACATATAGGAGTCTAGACAGATAAAAGGGGGTGTAAAACTGTAGAAATGTTGATATACATCCCCCAAAAACATTATACTACATACACATATGAGCAAAACTATTACTCTGGATGTCAGAAAGATTAAGGGAATAAGTTAAATTAATATTTTTTTTAATAATCTTGGCATGTTTGCACTATGTGCCACAATACGCAGGCATGCTTAATTGAAAAAAAAAAAAATAGGAAAAAAAGAATTTTATAATATGTGACAGAAATGTATTATAAGACCTTGCATGGGGTCCCTACAGTGGTGCACTGCTGCTCTTGCTAAGGTGATAGGGCTATGAAGCATGTAGTTTCCAGGCTGTCAGCATGGCTATGTATGCAAATAAAGTGGATTTATTGAATAGCAGAAAGAAGCAAGTGTGTCTGCATATCCCCTTCGTGTAGGCTCTTAGACCATGTTGATGTTTACACAGGATGCGGCTGACATCAGGGGGGGTGTCCTCTCACTTCTAGGTGCCTCCTGGTTTAGCATGCTCATGTGGAAAGACCACCCAGGGGATAGTGATGATGTAAGCAGCAACTCCTCGAAACCGGATGTATTCAGTTATTAATTTTGACCTTTGTATAAGCTATGCTGTGTGATGCGGAGCTGTGGGCAGCATCACATGCTGAAATAGGACCATTAAATGATGTTAATTATATTGTAGGCATGTGGAATGCACCATAGTTAGCCAATCACATATTCCGGACCTACAGCAGAGCTGTATGAAGTATGCATACACCCTACATTCTGATTTTCCCCCAATACTCTGGACCATTGGAATACAGAGTTGGGAATTTTAACCGAGATAATACTAGGGACTGCTGCAGGTCTGCTACATCTGCATGTCCTACATGCTGAAGTCAATGCTACTGGTGCTAACAATAGGTCTAGGCTAGGAGAAGAGTGTTCAGGCCCAGAGCAACCATTCATAAGCTACATGAGCTGGAGATTGTATAGTGGATAGGGACATACTACAAGAATGTACTGAACTCTGCCACCCAAAACTCAGACCCAGTGCCAACAGAGGGTAACCCAACCCAGTGGAAACACAGGTATGTGCAGCCCTTAGGATGCTAGCTACAGGTACTTTCCAAAGGCTAACTGGGGGCATGATGGGGGTCTTACAGGCATCAGCATCCAGAATACTCCACCAGTTCCTGGATGTCATGCTACCAAATGCCAGTTAGCGCATATCTTTTTCCCTCACCCCTGAGGTGAGGGCCAGCAATATGCAACACTTCTACTGTGTAGCACAGTACCTTGAAATACTGGGTGCCATAGATTGCACTAATGAAGACATCAAGGTACCTCCTGGTGAGGAGGGTAGCATCTACGTCAACCTCAAGGGGTACAACTCCATCAACTGCCAGGTCATGTGCAATGCCCGGGGGATTATCATGAATGCGTGTGCTGGCAGCCATGGCAGTTATCAAGACTCCCATATCTGGCACACATCACAGCTGTACCAGATGTTTGCTGGGGGGGGCATCCAACACAGCCATTTACTAGGGTATGCTGGCTATGCCCTGGAACCATAGGTGATGACACCCATCAGAAATGCAAACACACTCATGGAAGAATGCCATAAGGTTAAGGCATTGGTTGGGAGGGTGGCCTAATGGTTAAGATGTTTGCCTTACAAACACAAGGTGCAGGGTTTGAGTCTCACAAGGGATAATTGGCTAGGCGTAAAATGGCTTGCAAGGGCAGTTAGCTTAGTACTAATCTATGAACCTATGAACCTATAATGAGGCACATGCACACACTAGGAACATCATAGAGTGTGTGTTTGAGATTCTGAAGTCACAGTTCTAGTGCTTAAATATATTGGGTGGAACCCTAGAGTACTCTCCAGCCACATGTGCACATATGTTCACAGTATGTGCTATGCTACCCAATCTGATCCTATGGAAACTGCTGCAGCAGGATCAGCAAAGGGAAGGGACACACATCCCCCACCAGTACCTAGGTCACTACAGCCATAGTCACAGGAGGACTCGGAGAAAGAACCCCCTGCTGATGTCCCTGTAGGGAGACATAGGCATGCTCAGTATTCTCTGGCTTTACACTAACAACCTAGGGATCTTGGGACTGACACTTTACTTCTACTCACATACATATTTTAGAATTGATGCCAGACAACACACAAACTGTACTTATCCATGTATTGGCTGTGTACTGCGTGCATCAGACAGAGTCAGCCCTGAACTACAGTTCTGTCAACTGCTGCATTCACAAGTTAAGTGTCTAACCTACACAGTACTTGTAAGGATTAGTCTGATATGGCATTGTATGTATGGATCTGCCACTTGTATGCAAGAAAATATAGTGGGCTATTTGGACAGAAGTAACATCCACATGGGACTACAGATACCCATTCCACTATCATGTGTCCTTTAATATTTACTAGAATTCATGCATGGAATATTCAGTACATTAGTCAAGGGAGATGCTACACAGTGGGGTTACATGGTATTCGAACTACTGTGAGCCCCAGCAGAACATGCAGTGTTGTTCCTCCACTCCTAACACAACAGTATTCCCCTATAACTGCTTTAACAGTGACTCATCAATGGTATATCAGCAGTCCAGACAGGTTCAGGACAGTTACATATAAATTCCTCATACGTTCTATGTCTTACTTAACACAGGAATAACACCGTACATATTTATGCTGCAGATTGTGTGATGAATGACCCCTTTCTGTCAGACATTTTGTGTCACTTAGTGGACTAGGGAAGTTTATAATGTATAACGGTGTTGATGGTTGTACTCTAGAAGTTTGCACTTCTTTTGGACATGAGGTATTACTATGTTGTGTTGTAGAGACTGTTGGTCTGTGTGTGGTGTAATGTTATTAACCTCTGTCACATAATAATTACATCAGACAGCTGTAGAATGTCATTGACAATGTGAATGATGTGCAGCACTGCAGAAACTGCAGAAACAGGGACAGATGTTATTGTCTGTAACACAAAAAAATCTCAGAATGGAGTACAGGTAGGTGTGGCTGGAGTCAGTCTATATGTAGCGAGAAACCCACTGGGCATGCTCATACACTTAAACAGAGGGAAATTATGTTTCTCCTTGCTCAAAATGACCTGTTATATATAGATATGTCAGTAGATACATACATATATGTACACATATCTGTCTGCCACTATCACTATTCAACTCAAGCCGGGTTTATGAACTCCACATGCAGTTTGCCTATAGTCATATATAAAGCAGACTTAAGCTGTGGCACACACAAGAAGTACTGTAATCTATAGTGTGGTAGAATAGATAGGCAGGGGTTCTAATCTCCCTCCAGGCCAGTGTGTTTGTGTGTGTGTGTGTGTGTGTGTGTGTGTGTGTGTGTGTGTGTGTGTGTGTGTGTGTGTGTGTGCATCTCTCTCCAAAACAGCTTAGAATCCTAGATTGAGTACCAGACTGAAATGGTGCTGCACTTGTTGGTCCTGCCCTCCAAACTGTCCTCTTTTACAACACCTGCTGATACCATATACCTTAAGACTACCAACTGACATTTTAATGTCAGATATGAGCTGTGGCATGTGCAATAAATACAGTGTTCTATAGTGTGGAACACTAGATACTAGGGGTTCTAATCTCACACCAGGCCACTCAGTGTGTGTATCTCCATATGACATAAATATGATCACCTCGGTGACTTAGAAAGAAGTAGGGTTTTGCAGTATTCTGGTTGTAGCAGGTGATGTTGGCCTCCAAATGCCTGACTAGAACAAGACCTGCTGATGTCATCAAGCATAAGATGTCCTAAAGAGATAGTAATAATTGACTTTGAATACGGTCCGTGTGTCATATTCTGTGATGCGTAGTATGTACCATTACATAGGTAGGTGTTCTAATCTACTTTCAACTAATTGAGACTGTGTGTGTGCTGTGCAGAGTCTTGCAAACATTAACTGAAACTGTTGCTATCCTGAATATAGCCAGGTTTATGCTTGTGGCTGTTAGAGCATTTTGCATCAGCTTATGGAATCATAGAATCTTTAAACTTTAGTAGCCTATTGTCCATAGAGCCCTTACCATCCCAGTTTTTACCCTTATTTACAATATCAGAAAATATTTCCCCTGTCAACAGGAACACAGGCAGAAGCCCTGTGGTGAAATGACAATCGCCAAGCCAATCATACAGATGGCGTTTGATGAGACCCAATGAGGTGCTCTGTTTGCCATTAAGCAGGAGTCTGTTTCAAAGATTTGTGAAAGTCTGCTAGACAGATCTCTCCTACCAGCATGAATTACGAATGTCACATACCAGGTTAATGTTCTGACAGTGAGTAATCCATGTAGGATGCCACCTACAGATTTGCAGCATTTCCATTCAAGCAGGGTCACACATTGCCCCATATGCAAGACAGAGATCACCTCTGAGCATTCTGTATGTCACAGGCTACAATGACAGTAATTTCAGATGATCTCCATTGGACAGACACTGAACATGTGAAGTTCCCTTGTGAGGGATCATTGTGCTGTGTGCAATTGCTAGTAGTGCTTGGAAAGGTGCATTACAAAATGGCCATAGCACTCAAATATTGTCATGTTCATAGGTTCATAGGTTCATACTAGGCTATCTGCCCTAGGGCATTTATAAGCCTAGCCAGAGTGTGTTTGGCTTTCGCCACCCATTTTAAATGAATTTTGCTATGCCCTTTTTCGAGGTTAGTATACTGTGCCTCTGTCTAACAGTGACACAGCAGTGATACCCGGGGTAAACCTATGATCTCCCATCCACTCATCAAGATTCCTCTTGAAGAGAGTCAATGAGGGACTCTGCCTAACCTGGACTGGGATTTTATTCCAGAGTGAAGGGAGCCTCTGGGTTATGAATCTGTCCCTCCAGCATGTCCTATTTATTTCAGTGCTGAGGTTCAAGTCTCTCGAGCACGTAGCTCGATGGGATTTGGATTTTCTGAGGTGCAGCATGTCCATTAATTCCAGGTTGGACATGGCTTTATACATCAGGCACAGATCGCCTCTGAGCAGGCGGTATGCCACTGAGTAGAGCTGGAGTTTCTTTAACCGGGCAGCATATGGCATCTGTTTGAGCCCTTTGATCCTCTTGGTGAGGTACTTTTGGGGTCTTTCCAGTTTCTGCAGGTGTCTGGTAAGGTACATCCCAAAAGGGGCATTGTACTCAATTATGGGCCTGATGAGGGGTGAGTAAAGAGGCACGATGACCTCCCCTGATCTAGATGTGAATCCCTTCATGATTAGGTGGGCTATATAAAATGTTTTTCTAACCACTTTGGCCATGTGGTTGTCAAATGAGAGATTGCTATCAACTTGGGTCACCAGGTCCCTAATTACTTCTTCCTTACTTAATGGATTACCACCTATGTGGTAATTTGTGGGCACTTTGTTTTTGCCGAAGGGGATGACTATACACTTGTTGGCGTTTAGCTTGAGGCCATGGCTCAGGCACCAGTTGTCTGTTTCTATGAGGCCCTTTTGTAGGATGCTTGTGTCGGCTGGAGAGTTGATTATGGCGCCCAGTTTGCAGTCATCAGCGAACTTGGTCAGCCACAGTCCTTCCATGTTGGCCTGTACCTCCGAGAAATATATACCGAACAAGAGAGGTCCCAGGACTGAGCCTTGTGGGACGCCACTTGTAACTGGTTTGGAGTCTGACATGGCTCCAGCAATTCTAACCATGTGGGTTCTGTCCTTGAGCCAGTTTGCAACCCATCTAGTGACATAAGGGTTTATATTTAAGCTGGTGAGCTTATCTATAATGCCCGAGTGGGGTATTGTATCAAAGGCTTTTGCAAGGTCCAGGTAGGCTGTGTGGACCACCTTCCCCTCATCAATGGCCTTGGTGACTGTTTCAAAGAAATCAACCAGGTTTAAGAGGCAGGCTCTGCCCTTAACATAGCTGAACTGGGTAGGATCCAGTGTCGGTAGGTCCCCAATATCTTTATTTATGAGGTCCATGATGATCCTTTCCATAGCTTTTCAGACCAAGCTAGTTAGGCTTATGGGGCGATAGTTTCCAGGATCCATTGAGGCACCACCTTTGTGGAGAGGGACCACTGCTGCTGTATGCCCCTCTTTGGGTACATATCCTGTAGTAAGGCTGAGATTGAACAGTAGTTTTATGTTTGGGTTTAGCTCTTCTTGGAGTTCATGTAGGACGCAGCCCGGGACACCATGGAGGTCAGGATTACATTAATTCTGAGTGACAGTGGCTTCAGGCATGACATATGACTCCCTTCTTACCACTGGGGAGACATGGTGATTTATGGTATTTTAGGTGTAAACCTGTTTGGCCAAGTCTGTGTGTCCAGTTCTGTCACCCCTAAGTATGTACATCAGGTGTTGCTACTAATGTGCTACTTACCAGGAACATGTGTTACCAATGGAAATTATACCACATAGATATTTTTATGGAGTTTATGGCCATTAGTATATCAACAGACATTTGTTCAGCAATACCCTGTTTCAGGACATTGACATAACTCACAGATTCTATGACCACTCACACTTTGCAGGCATCAGCCAACATTGTCAGCCACAGACATTAAGGTATTTCTTGTATCATGGTTAAATGGATTCCATGCAGTAGAGGACCCAGGACTGAGCCCTGTTGAACACTGCTGCTTACAGATCAGGTGTTGGAGATGGATTCCCCTATTTTGTGTATTTGTTCCATCAGTGAGCCACTAAGTGACCTCTATAATGATATTACCATGGATGCTTTTGTCAATGATACCTGAGTGGGGGATAAGAGTCCCATGGCTTGGCTAATTCCAGGGTGTTGTATGCCCTGATGCCCCCTCACCCAGGTCCATGGTGACTGCCTCAGAGATGTCCTCTGCATTTAACAGCCATGATCTCCCTGTCAGAAATCCAAATTGTGTACAGTCAACTGTTTGTAGATCACATATATGTTTGCTGATCAGCTTCATGATGATTTTTTTTCCCACGGGCTTACAGATATGGCTATACAGGCAAATAGGTCCATAGTTCCAGTTGTTGGTGGATGCAGCACCTCTGTGCAAGGGGATAACACTTGCCATTGTCCACTCAGCTGGGATGCAGCTAGTAGTTACAGTATGATTGCAAGGAGCTCCGAATGGTATTAATAATCATTGTTGGATCCCACGTAGGATTCAGTCTGAGATATTAGCATGTCCAACAGATGCTGTGTATCCCCCATAGAGGGGCCAGTTATGACCTGCTCTGCAGATATAGTTGGTATGGGACTGGTTGTAGGAATATCATGTGGCACATGTGCTGGGGGCAGGGGAGTGAAATTGATGTAAAACCTGTTGGACAACAGGTTAGCTATGAGTACAGACCCATTATATATGGTATCATTAAGTATGAGTTCACCAACAATCTTGGCCTTTCCTCTGAGGTTACACATGTAACTACACTGTGCATTGTGGTTCTGCTTTGTGGGGGAGACTATGTTTGTCACATACTGTTTTTGCCCACCATCACAACAACATTATGTGCTTGTTTTAGCTGAGGCGGGTGTGCCTCCATTTTAGGGAGGCACCCTCACCTCAACTGTCACACAACAGTATCCACCTCTTTTTGTACAGCCTGTCAATGTCCTGTCAGGTAAAGCTGAGTATATGCAGTTGTACTGCTGCTTACATAAAGCATGGGTGTAGACCTCTGCATACTTGCCTGTCCCATTTGAGGGGTGAGGTGCAGTCAAGCTATGTAAACCATCCCATAGGAGGAAATAAATTACTTTGTTTAATTATATTTCTATATTTTCTGCAAAGGGGGTTAGGTCTGATACTTAGTTTTAATGAAACTATTCTGTGGTCAGATCTCACCAGGGAGGACCTCACAGTGGGGGGCTACAGTGGTCACCCAAATTGGTAAACACATGATGCACTGCACTGACACCCCTTGTGGGGATGACACACCACTGGTCCAGGGCATTGTAGTTAAGGATGTGGACTAACCTTTGGGCAAGTAAGCTTCAGTACAACTGACCAACGCAGTTGATGGTTACTTAATGCCATCCCAAACCATGGTGTACTGATATATCTTGATGGACACAGGTACGTTCAAATAAGCACAATGAGTGTCTGGATTCATGGAGATGCTCCTGCAGCTGGCAATGGCTTGATTATGTGCCCATCCGACAGTGATTAGCACCTGCAGTGTCCAGGGAAATCACAGTGTTTCACCTAATCTGGAGGAGTATGTATCCTTAACGAATAAGTATGCACCACCTGCATTGCCTTTCACACTGTCAGTTTGAGGTCTGAACATGTGGAAGGATGTGTAGTCTGCTATGTCTGTGGTGCTGTCCATACCCTTGAACCAGGTGTCTTTGACTGCACAATATCTGCATATTAAAAGGTGGGGACACCTTCCACAGAGTGAGGTTTAATGCTGCCATTCTCCACTTTTAGCAGCATAACCATGATGTTGTATGAAGATGGCATTCTCACTGGAATGTTTTCCTCCAGCCAGTGCCTATGAGATGCACAGTGGGGGTGTCAGCAGTCTTGGGCAGAACTCAACATCCCAGGGGTGAGACATAAACATGAAGACCATCTCTTGCAAAGCACTGACGTCTGTTGAGCAAGTCATCCCAGGTGGACATGTAGTGGATCTCTTTACAATGACACCACATAATAAGGCAATTATTGCCATCCATTATTTTCCATGCGTATTGAGCCATCATCCTAGTTGAGGGTAAAATGCAACTGAAAGCCATGAGCATACCCACAAGAAGCACAGAGTGTCTAAGCTCAGTTATGTGTCTGCATACAGTCCGGTGACGTATCTCCATAGTCGTACACACCTGCAGGAACTATGATGTCATCACTATGTTATCTGGTATTCCTTGAGATGTGACAATGTGTGGTATGGTATATTGTGTCAACTCATACACAGCTAATTGTGACCTTTCCCATATGTAGCCTGGTGACACAGACATCAGTGTGTCTCACAATATAATCACCGATGAATAATAGGTTTGATGTTATTTATTTATGTATTATTTATTCATTACAGTTTGATGACCAGGAAAGCGCCAAGAAGAGCCCATTTCCAGTGGAGGCCTGGGGAGAAAAGCACCATGAAACAATAACAATAACAACAAGCATAACTGAGTACATTACATATGCTGGCAGTGTAATTAACAAGTATGTAGAGATAAACATTATATGTATTGTAGCTGTAGAGACAATGGACATTATTGTAGAAACTTTGTGGAGTACATATTCAAACAAGCAGGTACAATCTTTATAAGATTAAGATATAACTGTCAGATTAAGTGAAAATGAGGGTAGAGAATCAGACCAACAGAACTAGGTGGATTAGAGGAGTAGTATATGGAGTCGAGACAGAGGGACGTGGAGATGTGGGAGCAGGGGAAAGAAGAAAGAAAGAAGAAGAGTAGGGAGGGGTTCAAGTGGGGGAGGAGCAGGGGCATATCCATTTAGATGATAGGTAGGAGTCTAGAAGAGATTTGAAGTTGGTGTGATTACAAGTATTTCGAAGAGAGCAGGGAAGGGAGTTCCATAGTTTGGCAAGGGAGTAAGACAGCAGAAGGTGGCCAGTGGGTCAGGAGGGTTTGTGGATGTTTAGGAGATTTTGGTTTTCTGATTGGAGTGAGCAATTGAGAATATAGTGAGTTAAGGTGTGGGAGAGAGCAGAACAGTTGGATGGACTGAAGTTGAGATGAATATGATTTTGTGGTTTTCCTCAGGTGTTTGAATGGTGAGACACTGGTGCATGAACTGTTATGTGTACTGTGCTCTTCAGAGATATGATTACGTGTACTGAGCTTGCATATGATTTTCTGAGGTGTCTGTTGCTTGGGAATGTGTCTGGTAAGGAGCTCCACACATGCAGGTGTGTGTTATGTGGGTGTGGGTGGAGTAGAGGTTGAGCTGTGCATGTTGGCAAATGCTCATTTCCTAGTGACATACCACCAGCCCTGGGTCAGAAGGCATAATACATGCAAAAGCTGACTGATTGCTCAGGTTGCTAATCAAGGCATCTACCTGGAAAAGGATATTTGATATGGGACAAATATGTAGATGAACAAACTGTCTGTGTCCTGCTTATCATCATGAGCTTCATAATAACATTTTTGTGTGAAAACTGAAAATGTATCAGAGCATGGTATCCAAGGAGAGAGTGGTTGTTGTGAGACCAGCATTAGTAGTAGCCAGACACCAGCAATTTAGGGGTCTCACCTGTTTCCACATTCTTCACAAGGTAATTGTGTCCTTTCAGTACACACAGCTTGAGAAGTGTCCAACTGCAGAATACCTGTGCACAACCTCCCACCTTACCATCACAGGATATACATATTACGCTTCCCTCTACTGTTTGCCTGTGCTCTGTACAGACACCTTGGATGACTATTTTCTTGGAACATGGTGGAAGTAACTGCATGATCTATGCCTACCCTAACTGGAGGACCTCATTGAGTGCTAAACTATGCAACAGATGAGAGGATTATCACTCTCTCCACCTACCATGGCCTGACAGGTGTTTGACAATATTAGGCCATCAGGCCTTGCTGAAAACTGTGTAGGTTATTTACAAAGTAATATATCAGCTGGTGGATAGCCAAGTGTCTGATAGTCATAATCTTGGAAGATGGATACAATGATGCCAGTCACCAGTGGACATCCCTCAGATATCATTAATGGAGTACCCCTTCTAGACATTCCCTTTTCTACAGTCATGGCCACTGTCAGTGAGCTCTGACTGAGTACATTAGCAGGTGATTGCAAACTAGGAGCTGTCACTGAATCCCACACAGAATCAACAGTTATTCAGTATGGCCTGAGACACACATTCATTTGTTGTCAGAGCCACTGCCAAACTGTAAATGCCAAGGACTGGACAATACTATCCTTTTGGAAGTCATCCATCCCTGGAAAATATAGTAGTGTCTGCTCATCACACACAGTTGAGTCATTACTCAGAGACGTATGGACGCAAAGAATAATGTAGTCTTTGACCTTCACTGGTTGGTAAGATGTGGGGATCCATTCAATTTTGTACAACCTACACAGAAAGGTATGGCATGTCAATCTCACACTTTGTTATACTAAATTTGGCACTCATCACACCTGTCATTGTGAGCAATGGCACATTTAATATGTCACTACACAGGCAAATCTTACAACTGTAGTAGCCACACAGATTCCATGGTAAACCGATGCATATTGTAGATAACATGTCCTATGCAGACCATGTCAAGGCCATACATGTGTACTGTGCTCCTTCATGCTTTGGAGGGGATGTGTATGGCTGCCATACAGGAAGGTGCCTGATCCCACTGTGTACCTTCCACATATCCAAGACATGACTAACACATGTATTACCTGTTCTACACATGTACACCTTCACTTTGGTATAAATAGTGCATGCTGGAGAGACAGGTATGTATCCCAGACACTACACCCTATATGTAATAGGCTCCCCGTGCATGTGAAGCACACTTTAACCGTAATGCACATCATGTGCAAGTTACACAATGGGATGCAGAACAAGACAATCATAACTGTTGTCAGACAAATGTCTGTACTGGGCAGAGGAAATTTGTAGGTGGATCGTCTCCATCACCACAGCTTGTAGATGTTTTAGCTCCCAAAACCCTTAACACTTTTCAAGGGTATCAGATCTTTTCAGAGATTAGGAATGCATGAGTATGCTGAGTGATGTTATTGTCCTTGATAGCCTGTTATACACACATGAGAACCTATGGAGCCATGCCCCTGTAGTACCTTTCTGAAGACATATTTCTTCTGTGCTGACATTTCATCCTGTGCTGTGACATTTATGGATTTATTGACACACTGTATCCATAGATGTCCCCCACAGACTCCTGAAACTGAAACATAAATCCATGACACACCTTTCATTGTGTAAGTATACAGCATTACAACATCATACAATGTAAGGTACACAAAATAATGTGGCTTATTCATTACAAATGTCAGCATACAGTATCTGTCAGTGACCAGTACAAGTGGCATAGCAAAGCTACACTGGATTACACAATTACATATTAATTTATATAGTCACCCTGTGCATCAGACACATAACTTCTTTTCCCTGCATCAATGATGAGGATGACAGGGATGTGGCACAGGTATCATCACTTGTACAGGGTGCTGTGTGGGGGTGCAGGAGGACTAGATTGACCCAATAGGTTGAAAGCATGTGTGAGAGTCAGGAAGAGAAGCAGACAAGATGGACCAGGGAAATCTGCCATGTGTGTCTGTAGGTGACCTGATTTTGACAGTGGTGTGTGAGTGTGTGCATGAACACAGTTAAGCTAAGTGCTAGTCCTACCTGTGTGTATGTTGGACAGCTTTGAACCATTGAACCATGCATGATAGAGCTGATAGTTCACTCTCTCTGCCTCTGAACATGAGACTGGCTCTGCCAGGAGTTGCATAGGCACATCTATAGCCAATTTCAGAAGCAGTGCTAGTACCTGATGGTGACTGCTGTCTGCTGGGGCCATGTCCTCCACAGAATGCCTAGGACCATGAACACATGGCCTGCTACATCCTGGTGTGGACAGCACACTCCCCTTTGGAGCACTGGATGCACTGCCACTATGGGAGCACGTGGACTCTCAGCAGATGGAGTTGCTGACCTACTTCCATGAGTCCAACACTCAACTCCAATCTTACATTCTTTCATAGACAATACGCATTCCAAGAGAGATATTTTGCAGTCTGTCTCAGAACGTCTTTCCACTGTATCAGTGAACCAATCTAGGGTATCAGCAATGTGGTGGAGGCAGTCACAGATGTCAGACTGTGCTGCATCAATATCCCTGAGCATTAATCTGGAGTTCCTTTCGGAACATGCCTGCTCCTCCATAATGTCTCAAAACATACCCTCAGTGACCTGTGATGACATACCTGCAACAGGTGGTGGAATGACAGCAGGCCTCCTACGAGCACTCCTATCAATCTGCCTGCGTAAAACTTTGACAGGTCTCTGGCTAAGTCTAGTGTCGACACTCACTGCAGCCATAGTTGCCCTACTTTCCTATTCAATGTCCTTACCCTCTGACTGTCTGATATCTGTGACGTCCAGGCACTGGGTATGTGTAGGCATACTTACTATGTGCATTAATAATGAGGGCAGAAGAGGGATGTAAACCTGTGGGACAGATTCAGCCCCTGAAACCCCCACCTCTGCCTCACTTTGGCCACTGTCTTCATCAGGGGTTTATATTATATTCTCAAAAGCCAACAATGTCAAATCCAACGACACAAGAATAGCGAAAGTGCAGAACATCGGACTGGTAAATGGAAATCTCTGTAAGGGAAGATTTCCTTTTACTTCAATGTAGTGCAGTCTCAAAATTGGTATATTTAAGTAGCAGGGGTGTGGGGGTGTAGGGGGGCTTGCCCCCTGCCTACACCCTTTAGATTTTCTTTTTTTTTTAATTTATTTTTATGAACATTCGAAATTTTAATAGTTTGATCATTAAAGGTCGACCTTTAGTGATTTGAACTATTAAACTTTCGATGTTCTAATATAGACCCCTTCATCAGAGTCTGAAAAGACACTGACCAACCCCCCCCCAGTCACCTGTGATAAAAAAGGGAAAACCAGTACATTAATTCCTGCACTTTTATGCTCTGTAGTACTATTTTGCAATATATGTAAAGCTGTATGCACTGTTGTCACTATTACAAAGCTGTTTAACCCCCAACCTCATATAGTAGGACATGAGGACATTACTTTTCCCACAAGTATCTGTAGTTGCTTGTAAATAAAAGCTCTTTACACAACAATCTCATCAGCAACAATGAGGTGCACTGTTGACATTTGTGAAGACTTTGCATAGTTGATACATATGGCAATCTGTAAAATCCAGACAATGCTGTCACATTTGTCAGTGTGGGCATACCTGAAAGGCATATTTACGACTCTAAAGTGTGTAAAGTCAGAAAATATCTGTGCAGTTGGCAATCATACCGACAGTACAGCAATCCAGCCAGCAGGCCTGGGATGACACTTTAGGAATGCATTGCAGAAAATCTACATCTGTAACAAAACAGTGTTGTGCTTATCAGGAGAAGGACCACAGCCTTGTCCGATTCTTGATGGACCTGTGAAAAGTTGACAGAGAGCTAATGTAAACACCACCTTATGTTGCACTATATCAGGGTAATACGTCCATATATCTCATATTTGTAGTAGCTGCTTGGTTAATTGTTATGTTGGTCAAAGTCTGAACATGAGATTCAATCTGCAGTTAAACTCCTCCCTCCCAAAAAAACAAACATCTGACACCCATGTAAAAGTATGTACACTCTGACACACTGAATGCTACAGTGTTCCAATGCTGATCAAATGCTGATCAAACTAATCCTACCTGGATGCTCCTCTGGCATGGAAACTGTGGTACCCACATCCACAATATACAGTGTGATGGATGCCTGAGAGCTGTTGTGTGTTCCTAGGTTTGCCAGGAATTCCTCAGAAGCTGACAGTGGTTGTTCCACTGCAGGCCCTCCACCAGTGACACCACAATCCCTGACCACATCTGCTGCTCTTCTGTGTGCAGCATTTATCATATCTGTTGCACTGTGTTGAACCTGCTCATATGTCCTCCTCTGGTGACCTATGGCATTAACATCATGGACAAGGTCATTCCACGATGCTGTCTGCTGTTCCCTGTTTTGCCTCCCCCTGGCAGTAGGAGTATAAGGGGCACAATGTCTTGCATGCATGTTTCCTGAAAGACAACAAAATGAGAACACATGTCAGGATCACAAATGTGGAAGTACACTATGTAGAGATACAGCAAGAACAGAATGGCTGGCAGTATCCACTGCTTGATCAATCACACATGTCATATTCCACAGTGTGCAAACATACTAACCATGCGGCTACAACTAAGATACTAGCGATAGTCAGATATTCCCACATGTGCCATGACAGATACTGTTGTATGATCACACACCCAACACAGGAGTACATTGTAGTGTGGTCCCTAGGGGTAACACACCTAATAATATGTCAAAACAACAGTGCCAACAAATAGCAGGGTGCTATTATAACCACTATAAAGGGACATTCCCATGAGACCAGTGTGCCACATTGACAAAAAAAATCCCACCCTTGATGTACTGTACCTCCTCTGTAGGTGTAATAAATCTGGAGATCAATAACATGTCATCATTACAGTTCTAAGAAAGGCTTAATGCTGTAATCCCCGTCCCCCTAAGTATATTCACACATATGCATCATGTTCTGAACAAAATTTTACATAACTGATGGAGTAGAATACTCATCTGTTGATGTGTGCAGATATAGAAAGTTTTTGGAATGCGTTTACTGTGTGAAGACAATCTCATACAGAATGGTTCTCCTAGCCAGCTGTTTGCATTTTTAACATGGTTGTTAATACTAGGTGATTGGCTCTTAACTAATCTGTGGTATTGAAATGCTAATTGCAGCTAAAGTAGCTGATTTGCAGTATAATTAGCCAATAACATGCAACCACCGAACAGGATATAAGGCCTTCATGTAGGTTAGAAGCCCTTTCTGATATGTTCTCCTAGACATTACTGGGGTCAAGCTACTATGTCATTGCAGAGAGTACGTCTGTAGCAGATACTCTTACATACAAATGTGTATGCTACAGGCTGCAGCTGATGCTGCAGGCAATAGACATAGGTGGGTCTATATTAGAACATTAAATATTTAACAGTTCGAATCACTAAAGGTCGACCTTTAGTGATTGAACTGCTAAAACATTGAATGTTCTGAAAAAGAAAATAAAACAACAACAAAATAAAACTAAATGATGTAGGTAGGGGGGCAAGCCTCCCTGCACCCCCAACACCCCCTGCTACTTAAATATACCAACTCTGAGACCGCAGTACATTGAAGTAAATGGAAATCTCCCCTTATGGAGATTTCCATTTACCTGTTCGATGTTCTGCAGTTTCGTTGTTCTTGTGTCAGCAATGTCAGATTCAACATTGTCGGCTTTCGAATATTTAATATAGACCTGGCATAGGCAGAGTGTGTGAACACTTTGGAGGGCAACAATCTGTAAGAGTAACTGTGGGAGCTGTGACAGCCTTGTTGTAGAGGCAGAGCCAGACTGAGGGTACCCACTCCACTGCAAATTAACACGTGCTTAAGGTAAGTATCTTAGCCAACGGTATCATAAACAGAGTTTGTTCCATCCATCAGCAACATAGGGGGTAAATACACCACTATGTCAACCATTTGGGCAACTGCCAGGCTATGTGTTACATTATAGTAGTCATCTGGAATGTGTGTGCTGGCAGTCCTTGTTACTAGCAGGACCTCCATATGTGCATGTTAGTTTTGCAGCTATGATAATCTGTAATATCATTGCGAAATGATTGTGTGCTGCACTCTGATATTAGTGTTCCTCATCTGCATTACCTGAGTTAAATCCTCTGCGAATGCATGTTCATGCATGACCTGACACTTCATCTACTTTATAGTGTTGCTAATGGGCTATGTCAAGTGTGTTCCTATCTGCAGGCCTTTGACTTTCATCACTGAAAAGCAGACAATGAATTTGAAATGCATTGTGTGGATAAAGAGTGCATGACTCAGTCATTCATTAATGGCTTCACAATAATGTAATTTAAATGCTACACACCACTGGATTTGAACCCAGGACCATGTGTGACAAAAATTGCTGTTTGCAAAGCATTTAACAGAATGAGCTAGTGAGTCACTGCTACAGCATGTGTATTTGTGAAGATATAAGTGCACACATACAGGTTGTGATATGCCTCCATTACATCTATTATTATGTGTCTGGCTTTACAGGGATGCATTTCTCCACCAGAGTCCCAGTTGAACATGTATTTTGCCATTAATGTTTTAGCAGGTCCATTTCTACATATTGCTGATAAAAGTGCACATTTACCTGCTATTAGAGACCTCACATCCATTATTCTGTGCCTGGATTTCTAATGGTATACTACTGTACCAGACTCCAAGTTACACTCCCAGTTTTTCCATTGCTCTTTCAGTAAGTTTGTGCTTACACATGCTTAATGATGGTAACAGCTGTGTGGTGTGGCAGGTCAATGCAGTGTTCTGCAGGATTGTCTTTGGTTCGAAATAGGGGACAGGTTTACATTTTGTACTTGTTTATTATCATTTAAAACACACATATATCGATATAGCTCCATTTAGCAGAGCTTAGCAACACTGCACAACAAGCTGCATTGTGCAGCATCTCTCAAAACATTTTTAAAGAAAAGAAAAATGGTGAGATAGGACAGTGGTGAAATGGGGTATAGGTGGGGGGGGCATAGTGAAAGTCAGGTAGGTATGTGCAGGAAGGGCGTAGGAAAGAACCATTGCTATCCACAGCAACAGCTGTGAACTTTGACATAATTTGTAGATGAAGTTGAACTGTCACCCCCAGAGAGAGTGGTGAGGATAACATAAATGCATTGTCAAGCCAATTGGACCAAATTATATGTGTCCGGTGGACACCTTTACAAAATGGAGAGCTATGTGTGGAATGATTTTTGTGGGACAGGTGCCCATTTATTTTTGTAAGGTGAGAGCGGAATGTAGGGGAATGGACATAGGCACCTGTGAGTGTAGGTAGGTGGGAAGATGAGGAAGCTTTTGCAGACAGACAAGACAGCAGACATGTTTTTTGTGTGACACAAGAGGGGGGTGAACACCTTGGCTGGGGATGGTGTTGTGGAATCTCAGTCTCAGGTACCTCCACAAGGTAGCAGTGAGACTCAAGTCCCCACCCACAGGACTGTTGGTGCTACTCCTTTACTGCATCTGAGGTGGCAGTGGTGGAGGCTGGGACCCAGGTTGAGGCTGCCCCACCAGGATGGAGAGTATGCCCTCCATCCAGTACAAGTGATGTCCAAAAGTTCAGAAGAACATTCTGAACACCAATTCTGGTAGTTCATCATGGGTGACAAAAATCACCCCCTCCATAACTGCTCCCAGAGGGGAGTTCAGCCCCGGCCCGTGAGGCAGAACTAACTGACACCACAGGTAGTACAAGGGCAATAGAGGGAGCACCATTGGACTGAGGCCCAGACATTCTGGGTCCTGATGCCGTGGCGGAGGAGCCAAGGTAGGTGGATCACCTGGAACCAGCCTAGCTTGTTGCACTGTAGTAAATTAGATATAAAGACAAGTTAAGATTAGCAATAACCAAACCAATGCTAGTATTAACATAATGGAACATAATATTTATTAATCCAAATACATATTAAAGTATATTATGTGGAACATAACAATAAATAACATAACATTAAGTATGTTATCAGCAAATCAGTATGAAATAACACATAAGGCCAACATAACAGTTAGTTTAACAGAATATATTAATATTAAATCATAATAATAAATAACATTAATAAATTAAAGAAGATAAGGGGTGGGGAGAGAGAGAAAAACATACCATGAGTGAATTCCCAGATGATATTACTACACAGACTACATACTTCTACACGTCTGCACTGTCAGTTGTGAGTACAGTAACTCCAGTTCTTCTGTAGATGGTGTTGCATTTGCATACCTTTCAAGTTTTTAGCATGGGGCAGTATGGGCCAAGCACTAACAAATGGAGGTAGACAACTACACAAAACTGTGTCACATACTGTGCTCGTACATTACTACCAAGGTGCTCTGTAAACGGATTTGAAAATACATTGCATTCTAGGTAATCTTTTATCTGCTAATCAAGGACCAGACAGATTGGGCAGTTGTCATTACATTACAAAAGAACATGACAGTTGAGAGGTATGTTTGTTTACATTAAGTAGACTAGACAGCCACTCTTGTCTTAGTTGGCTGGCATGGGAGTAGAACCCAAAAGCTGTAACTGCAGGGGACATGTGCACTTAATGTAGCAACTGACTGCAGTGACATTAGAACGCACATGCAATGAATACAGCCCTGCTGTAGTTATTTGAAAACATTTACTTATCAAAGCACAATGCTGCTTTAAAATGTATTGTTTTTGTTCCTTCAAACTTAGAAGTTATACACATGATATCTGCCCAGAACATGCTACATTACCCATATACTTTGTTCCTGGAGTGGGAGGAATAGAGAGCATTATTAGAGTGAAAATGGCTTAAAGACAGCCCTGAACTATACTGTGGGTTGTGCAATACATTTATCAGGAAATTACTTTTGCGTTCTTTTTTAATTTCATGTTTGCAGTTGATTGTAGTCACATTAGAACACATATGCAGTGAATACAGCCATACTGCAGTTATTTAAATACAGTACTTATCAAACCACAATCCTGTTTTAAACCTTATTGCTTATAGTTATTGGTATTGTTTATCATTTATTGCACTACAAATATCAGAAAATATCTATACTTACCACACTCCTGCCACATCTTGGCCATGCTCCCTGCATGAGTCTGGACATTGTGAGCCTATTGAGCTGCAGCCATTGGAAAAGAAGTCAACTATTATGCATACCAGTTTTGCATGGATTCAGCTTGTATTTTAGTAAAGAAGTAACAAACATACGTACATATCTGTGGGGCATGTCCAGCCATAGCTTCTTGGACCCAGGTATCCAAGGTCCCCCTCTTCATTCACTTCAGGTAGTCATAGTGGTGACAACACTGCTCACCAGTGCAGGTGATACCAGTAGAACTGTTAAGATCTCTGATCAACTTATTGCAGGCTTCAGCTTTACATTCTGAACCCTAGTAATTGCCCTGCAACAGCTGGGATTCATAGTTCTGAACCAGGGGTCCAATAAACACTCTGGACTCCAGCACAACCCACCTCTGTGTCCAAAAGTGTGCTGCCTTACCAACACCTCCTGGCATATTGACAGTTTACTATGGACTCCAATGAATGCTGTGCATTCCCATCTAGCGGCCTTAATATAGACTGCTTTCCCACCCTTAGACATCATAGTGTAACATTAAAAAAAAAGCACCATGTTGCTTGCATCGTGCAAACCAGCTTAGCAGAACTGAGCATCCCGTAAACCTGTACAACTGTGTTTTAGTGAAGCTTAGCAAAGCGCAAACAGGTATGGCCATTGACATGTTTAAGCAGTGCTTAGCATCACGCACCTTTTCCAAATGTAATAATTTTGATTTCAATTAAACCACCCTTTAGGTCACCTCACACATTTCGACAGCAATAAATGTAAAAAGGTATGACTGCTGAGAACTCAAACCCAGAACCTACTACACATTAGACTGTGACTCTACCTATTTAGCAACTTGGAGAGTGAGACAACCAGCATACCTTCACATATACTACTAAGCTACCTGTTAACATTGTTGAGCACCTTTCTGTGCTGCGCAAACAGCCATTCAGAAAATAAATAAATCAATAAATAAATGTAGATAAAAATGCATAATTAATTATATCCAGTTTCTATTTTTAGATGTCTGGCAGGTGTCAGCTGTGTGTGTGTAAGTGCAGCTTGGCACTGCTGCTCTTCTTGCCAAGCCACACAAATAGGTATTAAAATACAAAAAAAAAGTAACAAAAAAAAATTTAAATTCACACCTATTTTCTACACTAGTAGGGTATATTACAAGGATTCTTATCTTGTACATAACATCTATCCAGGAATTCCCTGGACAATCCACAGCCAGGGAACAGCCTCTACACTACTGCCTACACAGATTCAATATCCTTGTTACTATGATCTTCCTCGGCAGTGCCCCATAATTAATATGCATGGTGCACTGCCAAGGGGAAACCATGGCTGTGTACATGGGTACATTCCATGCAGGATCTGCTCAGAGCCTACATGAATTTTATTGAATCCTGGGCGGTGTTTCTATAAACGTCTTTTATGCAAAACTTGGAGTGGTATGTTAAGCCCTGGACTCTGTGTAATAAGCTTTGCAGCAAAATAGGAAAGAGAAAAAAAAAACTTTTGTTTCAATTCTATCTAAATATTTAAGTTGCAATTATAGTGACCTGTGTGCTGATATTTCCTTGTAGTTTTCTACTTTTTCCCATGTTATAGCCAAATAAAGTATATGTTTGCATTTTTTGTAGTTCGTCCTGGGACCTTAATTTTGCACCTTAATTTGCAGTTGTGAGTAGATTTTGTTTCTGCACTGTTTCCACAAGTAAAATTACTTGTAAAAGCTTGTTTGTATTTTAAACACTGCTGGGCCTTAGTCTTGTTTCAATCGCATTCATGGCAGAACTGTGAACTACTGCCAAATTTGAGCTTTACATATTCATTTATTACTGGATTTATTTCAATAAAAGTGTTACTAGCAATTTTTACATAATATTATGGTGCCATAAAATGCAATAGAATTGCAGTAGTGTGAGTATTGTTTTTTCCCAAATGTCAATAGATAAATAAGTAAATAAATAAATCATTAATTAATTTAACTCTGCTGCAACCTGTCTGGGTTTATTGACCTGTATCTCAGATAAGATGCATTCCATTGCCTTTTTGTTCCCCTATGCATTGTGTCTGCCCCACAGCCACTGAGACATTAAGCTAAACTTTTTGAAAGAGCTCCACTATCAGCTTTATTTGATTGAATCCCTTCTCTAGTTAGCCTGTTTCTTCCTTGTTTTACATAGATCCACCATATTGAGTGGTCAACCAGCAAATCAGCATTGCTCTGGAGTAAACCTCCTTTACTTCATAGTGTCTCCTGTTCATTTTCCCAGAGCTCAGCAAAGCTTGGTGTTCTAGCCTGTAAAAGAGAAGTGTTTTACTTTTCTGCAGTGCCATCCAGGCAAAGCTAAGTACTTTTGATTGCTAAATTGCACTTGTTTAAGTCATTTTGAGTCATCATTTCTGTTTCCTGCTTTTATTTGTGCATTTACCTGTACTTTTGTAAAAAAAAAAAAAAATAAAAAAAAAAAATAAAAAAGCTCATCCTCTGACTGCTACTACTGTAAGACTGCATAGAAATCACCTTTATCAAGGGATTTCCAGCTAGTTTTATAGTTGTTTTGGTAGCATCTCACTTGTGGGCCTCCACTACAATGATTTTAAATTATGATGACTGGGTTTATTCATCTTGTGGCAGGAGGTATTTTCCTGGTCTATCTGAGTTGGAAAATACACAAAAAGGTCTCACAGAGTAGTTGTTTTATTGGCCAGAGGGCTCATTACTTGGTTTTCTGTTTTCTTCTGTGCTGCAATAAATGTGGAGCATTTTCTCAGAGTTATTCATCTCACAGTAGTAGATAACAGTGCCTTATACAGTAGTACACACTTAGAAAGCATTTTTTCCCTACACAATGGTCCATAAAATCATGCCCTGTAAAGTAGTAAATATAGAGCAAATACACCACATGTTGACAAGCTTAGAGCAGCTACTTGGATGTGGAATGGCACCTACCTATAGACAGATTATAATTCAGTATTGTTTAAACATTAGTTAGGATAATTTAGTACTGTTTAGAATAATCACCACTAATAAAACATTTTTATTAGTCTGCACCAATAAAGCACCCTTAATAGCCTTCTAACATCAATACTACACCCCTTGTAGCTCACCAATCAAAGGACCTAGCAGCATAGATACACAATTTCCTAACTTCTCTGTAGCCAGCTTGAGACAATGTAGCAATTGTCTCATGTTTACAAATAACCACTTTAATCCTTAAAAAATTATACAGTGTATGTGAGGTGTACATGCACAATGACAGTGGAGGCTAAACTCTCACATACAAACATACATCAGGTTGTCAACACTAAGCATATGTAGCACACAACACACACATACACTGCCAAATTCTGAGGCACTTAAAATCAATATTCCTAAACAACAAAGATCACCGAGACCACACATTGGCAAAGCTGTACCTCAGCAAGCACAAAAGCACTCAAAAGAGTCACACAGAATGGAGCCCTAAAATAATAAACCACTAAGACAAGCAAACACACTTTTCAGGAATGTTGACATAGAGGACTCCATTGTAAGACATACTGAAGCCCCTCTAACCAGGCTGAAATAGGACAAGATAATAGTTGCTTATCCAGAGTCAGGATCTGACAAATTATGCAGCACTGACGTCATTACACCACAGGTACCAGCATGATTCCATCATAGTCTGTGTCCATGCAAAGGACCTGAGATGGACCTCCCTGGACTATACAAAGAGAGACATTAAGGAGTTCTCAGACTATGTGTCTCAGGGTGGGATGAGCCTAGCACTGAGCAGTATATTACCATCACTGAGGGTGATGCTACAATATGGACAAAATATGATTGATTTTATTAATCATCTGTCTTTCTGATGTCATTCTAAGAGGCTCCAATACTTATCAGCTTGGGAGGACATGACTAACAAACCACCTTTCTTTCCCAAGGATGGTTTGCACCTGTTCCCTCTGGGTGTTACAATAATAGCTAAAACCTTACCACCCTTGGAGTGTCATTTTTAGGTAATGCCAAATTGACAAACCTACCAACATAGGAAAATCAATTCAACTGAACCTCAAGCTGTAGCTGCTTAATGCCAGAAACCTAAATAAAAAAAACTGCACTCCTTCCAAGACTTCTTCACACTCGAGAATGTAGACATCTGAGCAATTACTGAGGCATGGTTTAAAGCAGAAGAGACTATCCTGGCAGTGCAATGTTTCAGTGCCTTCCACACATTTAGACCAGTAGCTGCAAAGACAAAAGCTAATGTTGGAGGTGTTTTAATATATATCAATAACAAACATAACTCTAGGTTGGTCAAACTATATGACTCAGTGGAGTTCCGCCATGTGTAAATTGCCATAGACGAAAATTCCATACCATTCCATATCCTAGCCAGCTATAGGTCACTTTCCATGTCCCAAGAAGCTCAAGATGCATACATGAGCCTACTGGAGACACTTACCATACAATTAAACACCCTACTCATGGTTGACTTTAATTACCCCTCTATAGACTAGAAATCCTACACAGCCTCTAGAGATTGCTGGACTTTAAAAATACAGATACCCTTGAAAAAGTAGTGAATATGCCCACTAGTGATTCCAACATACTGGAACTCGTAGTCACAAATATGGGAGAATACAGCATAAAGCACCACCCTAATCTCTCGTATTCCATGGTAATGTCTGATAATAAAGCTGTTTACTTAGAAGTCAAAATCAACTCTGAATCCCCAGTAAATCCAGTAACAGTTAGGAACTATTCCAGGGCAAAGTGATGGTTTGTCAAAATGCAGTGTCCTCCAGATCCCAAGAACACGGCAACCTATGCTGAATTGCTCTCATAAACTCTGAGCAATTATGTCAGTGTCTGCATAGAGGCTGCTGTTCCTTTCAGAAGTAAGACCAGAACTAGCTGCAGAAGCAAACTGCCCTGGTGGCATTCCACATTAAACAGGATATATAACAAAAGGAAAAGACTATTACAAAAAATCAGGAAGGATAATTCCCATAAAGGCAAAACTCTCTTATCAAACTAAATAGGCAACTAAGAGTACTAATTACGTCAAAAAAGTAAACTTTGAGGTTAAGATAAACTCTCAGGTGAAAGATAACTATAAGGCCTTCTTTAGCTATGCCAGAAACCTCAACAGCAGCAGACAGCAATGTACTGAAATGGTTGTTAATGCGCCTGGCAATATAGCAAACCAGTTAGCAGACAAATGAAATTCCAGACTTACTTCTCTTACCCTCAACCCCCCCCCCCTAGAAGTACCCTCAAACATAACCCCTCCAACTATAACTAGGGAATATGTACTGGCTGTACTCATTAAACCCAAGAACAGTGGACTCCAATGATACCCTGTGATTCCTCTTGAACAGTCTGAAATATGACCTATAAGGACCTCTGGAGTCATTGTTTAATTATAGTCATGAAACAAGCTTTTTACCACAAGAATGGAGGACTATGACAGCCATCCTCATTCATAAGGGAGGAATGCCAATGGATCCTAGAAACCACAGACCCACTAGTCTGAACAGTCTTCCTTGCAAAGCCATGGAAAGCATTATCATGGAAATTATCAACAGGGATGTAGGAGACCTCTAGGCACTGTCTTCATCCAGGTTTAGCTTTGTCAAAGGAAGGTCAAGTTCACTGAACCTGGTTGACTTCTTTGAAAAGGTCATTAAGGTGACGAATTTGGGAAAAGTGGTGTATACTGCTCACCTAGATCTGGCTTACCCATACCTCTCAACTGTACAGAATTTCACTGAATGTCCAGATTTTTGCCTCATATTTTTGGTCCGTTTTTCTTAAAATTGTGGTTTTATGGAAATTAGTGGCAAATCATTAAAGAATGAAGTTAGAAAATAATGACAAACATTTGAGTTTCAGATTCCATACCCTTCAGAAAATGTATGCTAATGCAAAACATATTATTCTATCAACATTCTAAGTTTGCAGATTCATAGATTCATAGATTAGTACTAAGGTAACTGCCCTTGCGAGCCATTTTAAGCCTAGCCAATTATTCATTGTGAGACTCAAACCCTGCACCCTGTGTTTGTAAGGCAAACACCTTAACCTTTAGGCCACCCTCCCTTACTTTTGTAAGGGAAGTATTTAAAATTTGACTCTATTTATGGGTGTTTGTCCCACTTTTATGTATTGCTTTGTCCAGATTTCTTGCACTAAGAGGTTGAGAGTTATGGACGTGGACATTGTCAGCAAATGTATGGTACGAGGGTCTATGTTACATGAACAAATGATCAAAATGTCAAGTACAACATACTAGACAACCTTTGATCGAACGTTCATGCAATCAGGGACTCCAAATGCTGAAATTTGGAGTTCTGAAATGCTTTAGTCGGCCATCCTAGTCAGTGTAGCATTTAACATAGACATGATACACTGTTCAGAATGGCTAGGTAAGAGGCTACTTTGATTAATATACCAACTTTGAGATTGCTGTACATTGGGGAAAGGGCAATTTCCCGGTAATCGCTTGTTGCAATTACCGGGAAACTGCCCTTTGCCCAATGTACAGCAATCTCGGAGTTGGTATATTTAGTTATTGGGGGTGTGGGGCACAGCCCCCACATCAAGGGAGGGTGTGGGGGGAACCCCCCATTTTATTTTAAGTTTGTGTAGGTGTGTAAGTGTTTGAATGATGTGAGTGTGTAGGGGGTTGTATGTATTGGTTGTATGTGTGTTTTTGTATGTTAGTGTAGGGAAGGTGTGGGACAAACAAAATCTTTCGATTTTGCTTGTTTCAGGCTTTTAACGTTTTGAGGTTTTGAACTTAAGATCATAGTGTGTTGAGTATGTTGTACTCGACATTATGATCATTCATTCATTTAACATAGACCCTGGTACTAGGCATAAACCCCTTCCTAACATGCTGGATAGTTATGGAAAAACAAAAAAGGAAAAGGACAAAGGCTACTCCAACAATTTCCAACAAAATAGAAAGAAGTTTAATGATGTTAGCGCTTTCGTACAGGTCAGTGCCTGTACTTCTTCAGACAACGAAACATCATTTAATGAATCACTTATATACCCCCCCCAAGTAAACCACACCTACCAAAATTCACATGAGTAATTAAAATTGGTAATTAAAAGCTTAAAGTACATTAACACACACAATAATCCTCGGGAAGCAATCAGTTAAAAACTCAATGAAAGAATTGGTAGAAGAAAAAGCTAAGCAGCCAGAAATCCTGTAATACACCTAAAACATGGAAGTGTATTTCAAATGTTTGAAGATAAAAATGAAATGAAGCAGATAGAAAATATAAATATATATGTATACAATACGTATCAACTCATATGAACAACAAATGCATATAATGTTAAAATATTACATATTAATGAATGCTTAAATGCATATGTATACAAAAGTAAATCTAGAAAACCTGCAATAATAAAAGTAAAATGTATAAATATATATAAAAACAGTATGTAATATATACAAAGGAAGTGGTAAATTACATAAATTCGTCAAATTCCTTATCTAATTAAACTCTTGTATAACAATTGGGACCTGATTACAGCTAATTGGTATGTTAGTGATAGTTTAGCAACCAAGCCAGTGGTGATTTTTAAAAGTGGACAAAACCTGAAATCCTTATTAGAAACAAGAAAGGCTTCCAATTCAAGGGTAAAAGGCATGTTTAGATGTAAAACATGCCCCTATTGTAGGCATATTGACACTGGATGTCTCTATATAGTTAGGGATTACAGATTCCCGTGCCATGGCTGATTCAATTATAACTCTAAGATCATAGCTTATTTGGCCAAGTGTAAATTATGCACTGTCTTCTATATTGGTAAGACGGGCAGAAGACTCAGGGACAGGTTGTATGAACATATATATGCAATCAAAAGTAAGAAGGTTGAGAACACACTTGCAAAATAAACTACCCTGATTATGCTTTTGTTTTTAGAGTTATAGAACAAGTTACAGAGACTATTAGGGGTGGCCCTACTTCATTATGGTTAGAGAGGTGCGAGCTTTTATGGCAACTTAGGTGTGATGCCTTCAGGCATCCAGACATAAATGATGTGTGTTCCATAGCTTGCATCTTGAAACTAAGGAGTTTAACTAGATAAGGAATTTGATGAATTTATGTCATTTTTCTGCTTCCTTTGTATATGTTACATACTGTTTTAATATATATTTATACATTTTACATTTATTATTGCAGGCTTTTTAAGATTTACTTTTGTATACATATGCATTTATGCATTCATTAATATGTAATATTTTAACATTACATGCATTCCTTGCTAATATGAGTTGATATGTATTGTATGCATATATATTTATATTTTTTATCTGCTTTGTTTTATTTTTATCTTCAAACTTTTGAAATACACTTCCATGTTTTAGGTATACTACAGGATTTTTGGCTGCTTAGCTTTTTAGTTCTACCAATTCTTTCATTGAGTTTTTAACTGATTGCTTCCAAAGGATTATTTTGTGTGTTAATTTACTTTTAACTTTCAATTACCAGTTTTAATTACTCATGTGAATTTTGGTAGGTGTGGTTTACTTGGGGGGGGGTATATAAGTGATTCATTAAATGATGTTTCGTTGTCTGAAGAAGTACAGGCACTGACCTGTACAAAAGCACTAACCTCATTAAACTTCTTTCTACTTTGTTGTAACTTGTTGGTGTGGCCTTTATCCTTTGCCTTTTTTTGTTTTTCCACAGTTTGATGATGAATAGCTAGTTGGCTCACAGATAAGAACTAAGAGGTAAAATTAGTGATGCCACTTCCACAAAGAAGCTGGTTATAAGTAGAGTCCTTCACTGTTTTGTGTTGGGCCTACTCCTATTTGGTATCTACTTCACAGAGGTTAAGACAAATGTCAAAGACCTCTGGCTGACAGGGTTCACAGATGACTACAAACTTGGAGCAGTTATTGAATCCCACAAAGCTGAGAACATTCTTTAGGAATGTTTAACACAGAAAAGCATTTGGTGCCAAAGCCATGGCTTAAAACTCAGTATCAAGAAATGCATAAGTGTGGCTTTTGTGAAGTCAGCCAGCCCAGGTAACCATGTCATCCATGAAACACACCTAAAATTTGATTCATTAGTCAGGGATCTATGAACTCATGTAGATTGTAACCTAGCCTTTGACCAACATGTGTCCAAGGCAGTAAGAAAAGTGTTATTTGTTGCTCAGCTTATAAGTAAAGGCATAGTATATAGGTCCATAGAGGTCACTGTACCACTGCACTCAGCCTCCATCAGACCCTTCATAGAGTATAAAGCCCCTTCGGTAGGTACCTTACCAGACGCATGGAATGTCCACAGAGAGTCCTTAGAAAAATAATACAGGAAGTAAACACAATGCCCTGCACTGATCATCTCAAAGCCCTATCTCTTTGCTTGGCATCATAGAGACTTCTGAAAGGTGATCCTTGTCTGGCATATAAGGCATACCTGGAACCTGTTTTGATGAACCTTTTGTATGTCCACATAAAAAAAACAACTTCAGAGGTATTAGATCAAAGGACTTAACTTTTGTTTGCAACATAAATAGGACATGTTGGAGAGATAGATATGTTTCTCAGAGAATTCCATTCTCTGTAAAGGATCCCCATCCATGAGAGGCAGTGTCCCTCCTTAGCCCTATTTAAGCACAACTTTCACCAATGGATGGGTAATCAGAACTGTACCCCTTGTATTGTGCCTATGTCTCTGATGGACAGAAGCAGTAAGCAAATCACTCCCTATATAAATCAAATTTGTGGGTCACGTGGGTTGCTCTACTAGGATTATAAGGGCTGTAGTGGTTGTTAGCTTTCTATTCACCTATGAAATGCCTTCCCATAGTTTAAATAAACTGTCTCATAGCAATACAGAGTTTATAGAAATTCTGAAAGCATTTTTAGATTTGCTTATTCATTCATCTGTTCATTCATTTCTTCATTTCATTGTCTGAGTACCTCTTAATCAAGCTCGAGTTCACCAGACAGGCAAACCCAATCCTTCCTTTGACTGAACCCAAACGAGAGAAACAAATGCTGAGCAGGACACTATCACATTGGAAAATGCACAAATATTCACATATGGCATGAACACCAAAGGGCAAATTGAAGGATTGCCAACTCACATAAAGCATGTATTTGGGATGTAGAATGGAAGAAAGGCACCAGGTGAAAACCCTTAAGAATACAAAAAGACATGCAAACTCAACACAGAATGCATCTGTGTGATAACTAAACTGAAACAAAAACAGCTAGCAATGCAACAGTAATCCAGAATTTATATACTGCTTGTCAAATAAATATCATTCTGTCAAAAGAAAACTTTTCTTTTTACTATACAGTATCTTCACCATCTGTCTTAATTGAGACGTTTTGGTCTGTCACAGATACATTTTGATTTTTGTATTTTCTGATGAATATAAAAGGCAGTAAGCCTCATAGTGGGATGAGCTTCTGGTCAGTCATGTCATGCTGGAGTCTTACCATTCTGGACTCAAGATAAGACTACCACTGAGATGGACATTATTATCTTTTTCGCCATGAGATTCGCGGAAGTGCAGCCTATTCATGTTCTTTGTAGTTTAACCGCCATGTCTGATATCCTAGATTACAGCATTATTACAGTGGAAACAACTTTCTCTGTGGGCATATGTGGACAATTCTCGGACATCAATACCTTTTCTTTATCTTTTTTTTTCATTTTTCTTAAAAAGAATGCAGCTCGCAGTCTCTAATGTCATATATTTTCCATCACGCAGGTGATCTTTCAAAGAACAAAGGACTCATTCCTATCCCCATTTTGATCTTAATCCTAAAGTAGCTGTGACAGTGTGAGTTAATTTTCATTGCAGCAGTAATGCTTTATCTAGCTTCCTTCCCTTCCCAGGGATGTTTTATCCCAGCATTGACTATAATTAGTATTTGAACAGGTCCTAGCGACTATAAATTTAAAATCCTGCAAATATCGATATACTTGTCCCTAACTATTATGATCAAGTTTTATCATATGACATCTTCTTCCAGCAGTTTGACTGAGGAAGTACTGACAGTTGTGAAACAGACGTATATATTAGCCATGACATTTAGCTAAGAGTTTATCTTAGAACTTGGGTGCTCTCTGTGGCAAGGACTGTACTTTACCTTTTTTGCAGTCTTACCTTTGTGAAATTACACATTTGCTTTACCAGTAAAAAGACCATTGACTAGTACATATGTTTTTCCTTGTCTTTGTGACTTTGCCTCAGGATTTTTGCAGTGTTTGCTGCCTTAAGTTCAAAGTTGTTGGTTTAAGGTCAGAGGTGTTGGTTTAGGCTTACAGGTGTTGGTTTGAAGCTGATCTTCTCCAGATGTCGTAAGCACTAAATAAGTGCTGTAAGCATTAAATAAGATAGCGTTGTAAGCACTAAATAATTTACAAATTAATACAGCACTCAACTTTCCTCACTTGTCTAGAGGAAAACAGTTTCTAGTACTTAACAAATAAGCACCTATCCAGGCATGTCTAAGGGTCAGCTCCCGGTGTTTTCTCCTGTCTACCTGATGAATAAGGGCATCTTGGGGCAATGCAGCAATTGCCTCATGTACACAGACAACTCTCTCCTCCTACCACCCAACACTACAACCTGTGAGAGATGCACTTATATAGCCAAACTGGAAGCAAAGCTCTCTTCCCCAAGACTGAATTAGACAGTCAAGAGGAGAAGGTAAACACTTGCACCACACCACACTCATCACATAGTCCCTCAAAACATACACCACCAAAACACACACATAGAAACACAAAAAACACACCTACATTCGCGGAGGCTCTCAGTAAAAACCTGCCTAAGCAACAGGGACCTCCAAAGAGGAACACAAGCAACCTCCACCACCCAACGCAACCCAAATGACACATTGCCCACAAACTCAGTGTCCCACTCAACCACAGCCCATAAGGCATAACAATATACCCAACACTCTAGTCATAGGTGACTCTATAGTCAGGCACACTGATGTTCCACTCACCAGGCTAAACAAGGAGAGAGTTACTGTCAACTGCCTGTCGGGTGCCAGGATCCACCACATAATGCATGCACTCAGGTCACTCCACAACAAGTACAAATATGACTCTCATTGTCCATGTTGGTGTGAATGACCTGAGACATACCTCGCTGGACTACATGAAAAGGGACATGGAGGAGCTGTCCGATCTTGTAGCCCAGGCAGGTATGACCCTAGCTCTGAGTAGCATCCTGCCATCACCCAGAATGATACCACAGTACAAGAACAAAATGATTGACTTCAACATTTGGCTAAGCTTCTGGTGTCATTCTAAGGAGATCCAGTATCTATCTGCCTGGGATGACATGATCGACAAACCACGATGCTTTGCCAGAGATGGCTTCCACCTGTCACCCCTGGGATTCCGGATACTGGCTAAGGCTCTAGCCACCCCTATAGCGCCTTTTTTAGGCAAGGTTCAAATGACAAATTCACCACCATAACAGGTACAAGCAAGCAGAATCTGTGGGTATTGCTACTCAATGCTAGAAATCTAAATATCAAAATGCACTCACTCGAGGCACTCCTTAAAATGGAGAACATCGACATCTGTGCAGTGGCAGAGACTTGGTTCAAAGCTCCAGAGAGTACCCCTGCATTATCAGGCTATAATTCATACCACACCTTTCGGCCACCTAACCTGGACTAAAACACTAAAGGCGGAGGTGTGTCCATATTCATTAACGATATCCACACCTCCAGGCTAGTTGCTCAGCATAATGCATCCGAGATATGCATGTGCAACTAACTCTGGGCAAGACCACAGTCAAAATTGTAGCTTGCTACAGATCCCCCACCATGCCCCAGGGTTCCCACACCTCATTCCTTGATACACTGGAAAATATTAGGGTACAACCTTACACCCTAATAATGGGTGATTTCAACTACCCCACCATTAACTGGGAGAACTACTCATGTACCAACTCTTGTGCTCAACGTTTTCTGGAATTCATAAATTCCAATACCTTGGATCAACATATCCACACCCCCACCAGGGGCAGCAATATCCCAGATCTGGTTATTACCAACATGGCAACTGGTGCTCCACACCAGAGGTCAATTCCTCGTTGGTCAGATCCGACCACAAGCTAATCACCCTAGACATCCACATCCCTCCCCCACCCCCCACTAGGGAAACCACCGTAAAAAAAATTTCCAAAGACAAATTCACGCTTTTTAAGACAGAAGTGGCAAACTTCACGACACCCATGCTGATGGATAATAGAGGTATGACTGCTGAATCCTACACAAATGCACTTTATAAGCACTTACACGAGTGCATGGATCATGCAACCCCTAACAGAACCAAGATGCTATCCTCCAAAAAAAGGAAGCCAATCTGGTAGTCCCCTGCCATAAACAAACTCTACAACAGAAGAAAGAAACTGTTGCAAAAAAGAGTAAAATCCCATGATTGGAGGAACTCCCTGGTCAGCCGCAGCAAGAAGCTGAGATCCCTCATAAAATCCTCCTAAGCTATTTAAGAAAACAAAATTGCCACTGACTCAAAAGACAGCCACAAAACTTTCTATATCTATGTCAAGAATCTCAATGGCAACACTCAGATCTGCTCTGAGGTACAGCACAATAGCACTAAATATACAGAACCAACTGATATTGCCAACATCCTGGCAGATAGGTTCAGTGCTAACTTTAGCCCCCCTCTCATCCACTAAAGGGCCCATGTCTATACCAGAAGAATGCAAAGTTCCTGTAATCATGGCTGCACAGGTAAAAAACACACTCTCCAAAGCCAAGAACACAGCATTCATGGGACCTGACAACATCCCAGGCTGCGTTCTACATGAACTACAGAACGAGCTGGCACACCACCTAAGTACCATGTTCAGTTATAGCCTCACCTGAGGCTATGTTCCCACTGAATGGTGCACAGCGACGGTTATCCCACACCACAACCCCAGAAACAACCACCCCATTAGTCTGATGAGCCTGGTCTGAAAAGCTATGGAATGTATCATCATGGAACTTATAAACAATGACATTGATAATCTCCAAACTCGGGACCCCACCCAGTTCGGGTTTGAAAAGGCAGATCATGTCTCCTAAACCTGATAGACTTCTTTGAAGTGGTCACCAAAGCCGTAGATGAGGGTAAGGTGGTTCACACAACCTATCTAGAACTCGACAAGGCTTTCGACACCATCCCCCACTCTGGAATTGTAGATAAACTCACTAAACTAGGTATAAATCCCTATGTCACAAGATAGGTTGCCAACTGGCTCATTGACAGAACCCACACTGTGAAAGTAGCAGGCTCCAATTCCAACTTTAGAACAGTGACAAGTGGAGTAGCACAGGGTTCAGTCCTGGGTCCTGTCCTGTTTGGTATCTACTTCTCTGAAGTACAGGCTAACACAGAAGGTCTTTGGCTAATGGAGTTCACAGATGACTGCAAACTATGAGCCATAATCAAAACTCCAAAAGATGTGGCCATCCTACAAAAGGGCCTCGCTGAGACAGATGCCTGGTGTCAAAGCCATGGCCTCAAGCTCAATGCCAAAAAGTGCATTGTTATCCCTTTTGGTAAAAACTCTGTACCCATGAACTACCACACAGGTGGTAGTCTACTTAACACCAAAAGTGTGATAAGAGACCTTGGGACACAGATGGGCAGTAGTCTCTCCTTTGATAATCACATCGCCACAGTAGTCAGGAAATCATTCTACATGGCACACCTTATCACAAAATGTTTCTCATCCAGACCCATTATAGAGTACAATGCCCCTTTTGGTATGTACCTCACAAGACATCTACAACAACTGGAAAGGCCACAGAAATACCTCACAAAGAGGATTACTGGCCTCAAACAGATGCCCTACGCAGACCGTCTCAAAAAACTCCAGCTTTACTCTGTCGCATATCACCTACTCAGAGGCAATCTCTGCCTAACACACAAAGTTATGTCAAACCAAGGGCATTTGGGCATGCTCCACTTAAAGAAATCCCAATCCGTCCCAGCTACACGCTCTAGGGACCAAAACCTTGTCACTACAATAAACAGAACATGCTGGAGGGATTGATTCCTGTCCCAGAGACTTCCCATACTCTGGAACAAACTACCTATCTATATGAAACAAAGCCCCTCATTAGCACTCTTCAAGAAAAATCTTGATGATTGGATGGGAGATAGGAAATTCACCCCGGGGATCACTTCTGTGGCTCTGCTTGACAGTGGCACAGGAAAATAATTTTCTTGGGTGGCAAAAGCCAGGGTACCTTTTGGCTAGGCTTATTACAGGCCCTAAGGCCAATAGCCTAGTACCTACCTATGAACCTATGTAGTGAGTGCAGAATGTAGCAGCCATTTTTCTGCTAGACAGTGCCAAACAAGACCAATTTACTGTTCTCCTCTGCATCCACATTTGGTCATTTGCCCAGCAGATTACCTCAAAGTAATACTGCATGATATATAAAGCATTATATGATCACAGGTCTCTCTATTTTAATGATAACATATGACCCTACGAAATTCTATATACATGTTATTTGAACAGTAACATCTTGCTGGGCTGTTTCTTTGTACTTGTAGTCCATACTGTAAGGAATGCTGCACTTCATTTGGTTATGGGCTGCCAAACATTTGAGAGTTCCAGCATGACTCTAAATGAGCATTTATTTCCAGCCTGGTTTGTACTTGTATTAAATGTCTTCAACTAACACAACCCCAGATACAATGAACAATGACTCACCATTACCTTCACCAAACATCCCTCCCTTCTACTTCAGGCACATTAAATCTACAAATGTTACTGAGCTAAGTGATGATATTTCCTCTATATCTCAACCAGGACCGGACAGCCTTAAGAAATGATTCCTATACTGTTGCAAAGACCACCTTGCTGAACTCCTCATTCATGTATACAATCATTGCCTCTCAAAAAACATCATATCTGCTGAATGGGAAACTGCCCTAGTAAAAACATTTTCCAAATAATCCAAGGCAAATGCACCTCTCAAGTCTGCCTTATCTCTGTTTTCCCAAATTTATGAAAACTCCTGAGATAAATAGTACATAAGCACCTATTAAATATATTGACAATGGTACCTCCTCTCTCCAATGCAACATAGGTTTATGGGTGGACAAAGTACACTAGTAGCCTTCTGGAGCTTAACTAATGATGTTCACCTAAACAAAAACAAATACAGTTTTACTAGAGCACTATTCATTGACCTCACGAAGGCTTTTTACTTAATTGACTTCTTGGTTCTCCTAAACAAATTCACAAACATGGTAATTAGCTGAGATACCCTACTACGGTTTAACAACTTCCATTGAAAAGGGCAGTGTAATTCAATATAGATCACTCCCTTTCTTCACAACTACACTTAGTCAAGGTGTACCCCAGTGATCTATCCTTGCACTCCTCCTTTTTTTCATCTTCATTAAGAAACTCCCCTATTCTGTCCCCATTTGCTACTTTTCTTTTTGTTTAACACACCGTTATTGAATTATCATTTGTGACATAGGCAAATTTACATTTATACACAAGTAATCAAACTGTATTAACGCATTAACAAACATTATACTACACATATATTGCTGTGTATCATGTAACCTAAGCAATGTTGCATAAATTATTCAATTCCTGCCCCTTTTTTAAACAAGATACATCTTTATTAAACCATCACTTACAATTTGCCACTTATTTTATAACACAAATTACATGGCCATTTACAGATCCCGTCATTTTCATGCAGAAATTCTATCACACTTATATCTGCTCTAATACGACAAGAGAATGGAATGTAAATCTGAAGGCACATGGGATGAAACTAAGTACAGATAAGACAGTGGTAATGGCAGAAAATATAGGGAAATCAGAAGAAACTGAGAAGAGAGATAGAAGGGAAGATGGTGGAACAGGTAAACAACTTCATGTATCTGGAAGGGGTGGTTTAGAAGAAGGTTAGCCTGAATGAATATGCCAAAGCTAGAATCAGAGGGGCTGTAGCCAACTGGCATAGAGTATCAGGTGTAGACTATGAGAGAAGAATGCCGATGAAGATGAAAAATAAGGTGTACAAGACAGTGGTGCGACCAGTGCTACTGTATGGAACAGAAACCTGGGCAGTAAAGGTAGAGCAGTTGAGGAAGCTAGAGGTGATGTAATGAAGTGCTTGAGAAGGGTGGTAGGATGCACACTGTGGGACAGATGAAGAAATGAGGACATAAGAGCAGAAGCCAAAATAGCTCCAATTGCAGAAAAGATCAAAGAGAACAGATTACGGTGGTTTGGGCACACGTGCAGAAAAGAAGAAGACAATCTGGTGAAGAAGATTTAGGACAGACAGGAAGAAGGTAAGAGGAAGTGAGAATGTCCAGCAAAGAGGTGGATGGATTGTGTGAAAGAAGATCTGCAACAGTCAGGCATGAGTGTTGAGGAAGGCAGGAGTGTGGCACTGAATAAGAGAGCTGACAACAGTTAACATGATACCCGAACCCCGTGTAGAAAGAATGGGAAAAGGGGGGCCGATGATGATGATGATGATTATATCTGCTCCAGTGGTGGTTTGCTAACATCAATCTACTCAAATACTAAAACAATGTTTTTTAGCACACCTCAGAAATTCTCAAACACCCCTACCAATCTTCTCATGACAGACCTAAACAGCTAAGCAAATATCACATTATTTAAGTACATATGCATCTGGCTTAATCAACAACCTCTATCCCCAACTGGAAAAAACAAGAGACAAAGTCCATATCAAAAAATCCTCCCCACTTCTCCCAACCCCTGACAGAATATCCATTGACAAATGATTTTTCTCTCACAGTTTGAATACAGACTTTATGTCATTACTGCCTCCTCAAAGAAAAACAGCATAACTCTGCAAAACATCTCAAACTTCATCTGCTGTTTTAATACAGACTCTCCTCTCCAAGAACACCAATGCCTTAACAAAGTCAAATGACTGCAAGTAAAATAACATGATGACCTGTTACTGGGCTTTCAAGTCTATGAAGTTTAATATGATGAAATGTTCTCTTCACCTGCAGCTAAACACCATGAAAATAACATTCTTGTTAACCTAAAATAATAGTCAAACTGTTTCCAGTCTCATTACACCAAGAAATCAAGTACATCACACAAAACATGCCCTCTGTTACTGTTCGTTGGCAATCTCTCCCTTCCAAACTTCAAATTCATTCCCTTCCTAAGTTTTGACTACAACGTAAGGCACAAACTTAGCAATGCTTCGAGTTCTAACACCACCAGCGGTCACATCACCAAACGCATTACTAACTCAATGCATACTCAACTCTGTTTCCTTATTGAACTTACTTTAATGTTCTGAAATGTGCAGCTCCACTGGAAACAATGTACATATGTTGTCATGCTCTTATTTAAATGTTTTTGTCCTTAATGTTGTTTATATGCTTTCACTTTGTAATATTGTTTTACTTGGTAACACATTGTATCTATGAAATTGCATTTATTTTTATCTGGTCTATGCTCATAATTTGTCATTTTTGATCAGTGTACTATCCCAATAAACAAACATAAATAGACTAAATAAATCTCAACTTGGACATCTATTTCATTTAAAGCATTTTACCTTAACTTTTGTCTATTTTGCAAATAAGTGTGCATATTTTTAAAATACTTATGCTTGATGTTTTGTATTTTATGGAAATAACTATGATTTGTAAACTGCATAGTATAAATAGAAATGTCAGTGCTTCATACAATAATATGATCTCACTCCTGCATACTGTATTTATTCATATGTACTAATTCAAACTATAGATGGATGTTTCTTTCAATATGGCATATCACCATCACAGTATGATTTCTGCATTATTTTAATTATATCTTGCAGTCCTGAGTTTTTTTCCTTAATTGCTCACACAAAACAGCAGTATCAGCAAGAAATTCCAGGCTCCAGAACGGTCTTTTAAATCCAAGGTCAGGAACCACAGAAACTTTTATTACTAGCAAATATATACATTGTCAAAAAAAATGCTTCATTTGATATTGAAACACATCAAATCCTCAATGTTTAAATAGTAATCATATGATAAAAACTCTTAATCCTTTCAAATAGATGCATTGTAACTTAAGGTAAGACTATAATAAGTATGTAATCATTCTCTGCAGATAGATACATTGTAGCTTAAACAACAACACATTAACTTGTATGGCGCAACTTGTTAAAAAAAGTTTATTTGATAAAAGCTCTATATGATTCCTGACCCTGCCTGCATCATTTCCTTAGTTCTTTTTAATGACTGCCACAATTGTTCAGTGGCATATCCAGCATCTCTTTGCCAGGCCACTGTCGTGGTTTTGTGGCACATGTATTTACTAGTTAAAGAATAAGCAGACACAGCAGAGAATAAACATAAATTTTAATGATAAGCACTTTATTGTATAAAAGGGTTCTTTCTCCACTAAGTAAAACTGTTTAAATCAATAATGCAATGTATCACCAATGCAGATCTCAATAAAATATTATTCACTTTAGCTGCTTTCTTCTCCTCTATACGCAATCATTTGCTACTATATGCACTGAAGCTCATCTTCTATAAATTATGCATGCAGAGCGATTGTGAATTACTGACAGGGGAAAAGCTATGTATCACACATGACTAGCTACTGTTGTACGGCACTTTTGTTTTCAACTAAAGAGTTCAAGAAACTATGGCGACCTGAGAGTCAGAGTCTTTGTATTTGTGGAGAGGCTGTAGATTAAATATTTGTAACTGAATAACATTTTGAGAATTGTTTTTGAAGCAGATTTTTTTCTCCCTAGAATATTATATTTATTTTTAACTTGCAAATGATGGAGTTGCTTCATGGTAGCATAGCTCATTAAAATTTTAATCTTGGGCAGATGTTGAGGAACAGCATGTGTCCCATAGACCCTGCTTAGTATTAGCATGACTAATTGACTATGTAAGTCGCACCAGTAGCAGACAAAGGCAATCACTTTGCAGACTATATGAATAGCAGAGTATTAACATATTGACTGTCTAGAATTTTCTCTTTCTTTCTTTTTTTTTTTTTTTTTTTGTAGTCCTTGAGTCTAAAATAGACATTTGAAATGCAGTGTCACTAACTATCTATAAATAAAAAGCCCACAGTTCTATACCTAAGTAATAAAACTGAAGTGAAGTGTAAGCTGTAAGCAGTTAATTTACTTGTTTTAAAGGATGTCTACAACTTGTGCATTTGCTATATGACTAGAAGCCATGTCAGTTGGGATATTCTTGTCATCTTCATACCTGTTGTCAAGGGCACTGACGCATTTCATCTGCGACTTGATAGGATGATACTTCTATCCTCCAGTTTAAGGCTTCTTTTGATGAAGAGTGGACCTAGAACTTTAGAACAAGCAAAGTAAACTTGTGTTGCAAAGATTTAAGACAATTGTAGTGTTAAAATTCATTTATTTTTTTTGAATCAATAGCACATTTCAGTGTGCCTGAGGACCTCAATGCCTCTAAGCCTATTTATAATAATTTATAATTGTAGTTCCGAATGCGCTGTTGTGTACAACATTTTGCCTAGAGGCTAATACATTGATAGAATTCTTCCTCAGACATTATGGCTATACTGAATGTGACATAGTCGGTGTGCAGGAATAATCTTTTGCCAGGAATCCTACTAGTGAAGTCATAATATCTGATATCACATTACTGATGGAGCATAAACTTTAGCAGGTCTATAGCTTTCAAAATGATGCCATTACTAAAAACATAATACTGGTTATCAGAAATTTTATTTGGAATGAAAACTACTTCAGATTTATACTGTTATTCTAATATTAGGACCGCACATGATTTTAGACAGGGACAGGGACACCGGTGCTGATTTTTCTAAATATGGGATAAACTCTTGGTTAGACTTATAAGAGCCTCAGGGCCAATAGCATAATAACCTCCTATGATCCTACTGTTCTTCATTTTACTATATTTACTGATAAACTCACAACCATTTTACTACAGATAAACTAAACATATGCATACATATTTTTATCTATCCATTGGTCACTGACCAAGACTAGCTAAACTCTTACTTCACTCACCCTCCCCTGTTTCTTGCCTCAAAATGCCACACTTACTGATACCAGCTACTTCCTTATTTTCAATCCTCTTTACATTTTACCTATTCTCTCTTTCATCTTTAATATAGGCAATTTTAGTGGCTTCCTAATCATCTCTTTTTATTACTCTTACTTTCTTTCCTGCTTACCTGAAATTTCTGTTTTTAACCAGCTGTTTCACTTATAGTTGTTAATTATGATTTTGGGTTGTCTAGTCTATTTCTGTTTTTCTCTTTTACTCTTTTAGTATTACTCATGCTTACCATTGTATCATTTTGTACTTTTGCTTGCTATTGTCTTTTTTATTGTAAATGTTTGCTTACTGCCTGTATTTTGGAGCTTTTCTCCCCGGGCCTCTACTGAAAATGGATATATGTCCAGCTAGACTAGCCCGGTCAACAAATGTAAAATAAATAAAATAAAAATAAACAATCAGGTTGAATAAAATAATTCAAGAGTTATTTATTCATGCTATGAAATGATTATTGGTCAGTCTAGGATGTAGAGCAGAGTACTATGAAAATAACAATTTAGATTTCACTAGCTTAAAAAAAGCAACAACTGCATAACAGGTTTGTGCTTCTTAAAAGATTTAAATTGCATTCTGCTTAACCTGCTGTGCTATACCTGTCTAATCCATATCGATGCTGTTTGCCACATCACACATACCTACATATGCAGAGATCCTCACCAGAAACATATATAAACACCATAGATCTCCCAAACACAAACACAAGGACGCTACATATAATACATCCTCTGCAGAACTCATTACACATAATAGCTCATGCACCAGTGTCGCACCTGTCAAACCATTAAGGCAAAACACAAAAGCAAACATACTAGTCATAGGTGATGCCATAGTGTGATACACAGATGTCCGTCTCAAAAGGCTGGATAAGGAAAAGGTCACGGTCAGCTGTCACCACATCACACATGCACTCAAGCCCTCTCAACAACAGGTATTGTCTGAACTCCGTCATAGTCCATATTGGTTTGAATGATTTCAGACATACTTCGCTGGACTATATGAAGGGAGACATGACTGAGTTCTCGGACTATGTATCTCAGGCAGCTATGTCCCTAGCTTTAAGCAGCATTTTACTTTCACTGAGGATGATGCCTCGATACAAACAGAAAATGATTGACTTATAATCGGCTTAGCTTCTGGTGTTATTTTAAGGGGATTCACTATCTCTCAGCCTGGGTTGACAGGATCAACAGACCTCAATGCTTTGCCAGAGATGGTCTTCATCTCTCAAGCCTGGGATTTTCGGCTACTGGCTAAGGCTCTTCCACCCTTCATCTCTCAAGCCTGGGATTTTCGGCTACTGGCTAAGGCTCTTCCACCCATACAGTGCCTTTTTTAGACAGTGTCTCAAGGACAAAATTCCCAAAGTAAAAACTCCACCTGAAAACAACCTCAAGATTATTTTGCTAAATGCTAGGAGTCTCAATATGAAACTATACTCACTGGAAACAGCCCTCACCTTTCAAGAGATCTGGTTCAAGGCCATGGATAGTACCCCATTCATACCGGGTTACACTTCCTTCCACATGTTCAGACCTCAAACTGAAGGTGAAAAAACTGAAGGAAGCAGTGTATCAATATTCATTAAAGATAAATACACCTCCAGATTCATTAAACAGTATGATTCCCTGTAGACACATGTGCAATTAACTGTTGGTAAGATACTATTCAAGTCATTGCCAGCTATAGGATCCCCTCCATAAATCAGAGCACCCACTCTGCCTATTTGGATCTACTTGAGTCTATCAAGCTACACCCAAACATCATGGTTTTGGGTGACTTTAACTACCCATTTATTGATTGATTGTGTAAATTATTTGTACACAAACTCACTTGTGCAAAGGTTCCTCAACTTTGTTAATTCCAGTGCCCTGGACCAGCAGGTTGACACCCCCACAAGGGGTGCCAACATCCTGCATCTGGTACTTACCAATATGGCAGACCACTGTAGGTACCACACTGTGAGGTCCTCCCATGTCAGATCTGACCACAAATTGGTCTCATTCAAAGTAACTATCAGACTTGAGCCCCCTTAGTAGCAACTAAATTAAATTACTTCTCCAAAGATGATTATAACCTTTTACAGGGTTGTATAAACAGCTTCACTGCACCTCCTCCTTCATATGGAATTGGCAACTATACCAAGTGCTAAACCAATGCTTTATATGAACACTTGTATACCTAGATTGACTCGGCCATACCTGATAGGACCAAATAAGCTCCTCAAGGAAAAGCAAACTTGCCTGGTAGACAACTGCAATTAACAGACTTTACAATATGCGTAAGAAATTTCTGCCTAAGAGTAAGAGGGAGGGAACCCTCCCAAACTGGAAACATTCCCTCCTCAGCTTAAGCAAGCAAATAAGACTTCTTGTAGAGTCCTCCAAAGCAAACTATGAGTCCAAATTAGCTTCCTCAACAAAGGACAACCACAAGGCATTCTATAGTTACATCCATGACTTTATGACTGTCTTCCTTGTTGGTATAGTGGTGAGCATCCCTGTGTATCAGGTGGGGGAACCAGTTTTCATTCCCTGCCAGGGAGCATTTGTGATTTTGGATGGTGCAGTGGTGTAGCAGGTGCATTGTCACCTCACAGTAAGAGGTTCTCCATTTTGATTCTCGGCTGGGGTGCTTTCTATGTGGAGTCTGCATGTCCTCCCTGCATTCATGTGGATTTCTTCCAGGTTCTCCAGTTTCTTCCCACATTGCAAAGACATGTATCTGGAGTATTTCTCCCTGGGCCCCTGCTGAAAATTGGCTTTGCTCCTAGTTGGACTTTCCCAGTAAACAAATATTAAATAAAATAAAATAAATAAAATCTGTAAACTAAAAGGAAAGGCTCAGATTAATGTCAAACTGGTAGTTAGTGATACCACATATACTGAGCCTGTGGACATAGCTAACCTGTTGACCGACATGTTCTGTGAGAACTTCACTCACCTGTCCACACCACACATACCCTATAAAATCCCTACCTTGTATCTCTAAAGAGCAGGTTGTAAATACTCACTCTAAGGCCAAAAATACAGCATCTATGGGACCTGATAATATCCCAGGCTGCGTCCAACATAGGCTCTAACATGAGTCAGCAACACTATTGGGTACTCTTTTCAATCATAATCTAAGCATCGGCTTTGTACCAGCTGAATGGAAAACAGACACCATTATTCTCTTGCACAAAGGTGGTTCTTCCACTGACCCTGAGAGCTAAAGACCTATTAGCCTAACTAGCCTTAACTGCAAGGCCATGAAATGACTCATCATGTATCTTATAAACAAAGATATAGGTAATCTCCAAACACTTGAGCCTACTGAGTTTGGATTTGTCAAAGGGAGATCATGCCTGTTAAACCTGGTGGACGTCTCTGAGACAGTCAACAAGGCCCTGGACAAAGGGAAATCTGTGCACATAATTGTAGTCTATTCACTGTTATACAAAGGTGTATCCATTAAAAAGTTATTCATG